>NW_006199080.1:1274525-1304323 GCF_000334495.1 Tupaia belangeri chinensis
TGCGCTCGCCAGACAGACAGAGAGAGACATAGAGACAGAAAGCGAGAAATCACCCCCCAGGGGGGGTGGTCACGCCGCAATCCCTTCTCCTCCATTCTCCTCTCGGGATCTTGGGCACGTACGCACACGCGCCCGGCGTGAGTTTTAAGCCACCGGGTCCGGGACGCGAACCACGGTCGACTACGTGGGAGTCCAGCGACATAGCCATTACGCTAACCGCTGGTTCCATAATCTACTTCTGAATGACTTCTTAGCTACTGAAGAAATTAAGTATGAAATCAAAAACTTATGGAAACAAATGATAATGAGTAGATGAGTTTCCATAATCTATGGGACATGGCAAATGCAGTCATAAGAGGAAACTTCATAGCAAATAGTGAGCATAAGAAAAAGATTAAAGGTGGCAAATAGATAACCTAACAGCATGCCTCAGGAAATTGGAAGAACGAAAACAATAACAACAACAACAACAAAATGCCACGTGAAAGAAATAATAAAGGGAATATGGAAGAGATGGACAAATTCCTGGATGCATATGATCTACCAAGATTGAATCAGGAGGACATAGAAAACCTGAATAGACCTATAACAAGTCATAAGATTGAATCAGTAATAAATAACCTCCCAACAAAAAAAGCCCAGGTCCAGATGACTTTACTTCTGAATTCTACAAAACTTTTAAGGAGGAGTTAACCTTTATCCTATTCCAATTATTTCTAAAGATTCAAAAGGAAGGAAACCTTCCAAATTCATCTTATGAAGCCTCCATCAACCTCATTCCCCAAACAGATAAGGACATGACAAAAAAGGGAAACTACAGATCAATATCACTGATAAGTATAGATGCAAAAATAGTCAACAAAATACTTGCAAATCGTATCCAATAACATATAAAAAAGATATTCATTACGACCAGGTAGACTTTATTCCAGGAATGAAAGGGTGTTTCATCATACACAAGACCATAAATATAATACACCATATTAACAGAAAGAAACATAAGAACCATATGAGCATTTCAATCGATGCAGAGAAAGCATTTAATAAAATATAGCATCCTTTCATGATTAAGACTCTCATTAAGATTGGTACAGAAGGGTCATTTCTCAATACAATAAAAGCCATATATGAAATACCTATAGCCAACTTCACACTGAATGGGGAAAAGTTTAAAGCTTTTCCACTAAAAACTAGTACTAGATAAGGCTGCCCTATTTCTCTACCGCTTTTTAATATAGTGCTGGAAATCTTAGCTAATGCAATTAGAAAAGCGAACAATATAAAAGCCATTCAAAAAAGCAAAGAAGAGTTGAAAACACCTTTATTCACAGATGACAAGATGATATGTTTAGAAGATCCAAAGGTTTCCATTAAAAAACTTCTCAAAGTAATAAATGAATACAGTAAAGTGGCAGAATACAAAATCAATATACAGAAATCTATAGCATTTCTATATATGAACAAGTTGAATGAGTAGAGCTGAATAAAGGAATCCTTTTTATCATAGCCACAAAATGTATAAGATACTTACAGATAAACTGAATTAAGGAAGTTAAAAAACTTTATGAAGAAAACTATGAAAATCTTAAAAAAAGATATTGAAAAGGACATAAAGCTGCAGGAAATCCCATGTTCCTGGATTGGAAGAATTAACATAATCGAAATGGCAATTCTACCCAAATTAATCTACATATTTAATGCAATTCTGATCAAAATACCAGAGATATCCTTCATAGATCTAGAAAAAACAATTGTAGAATTTGTCTGGTATCATAAAAGACCTTGCATTGCCAAAGCAATTCTGTGCAAGGAGAGTGGAGTAGGAGGCATATAGCTCCCTGACCCCAAGTTGTACTATAAAGCTGTGATCATCAAAACAGCATGCTATTGCCATAAAAACAGACAGGTGGACCAATGGAATAGAATTTGGAATTTTACCCCAGAAATAAACCCCAATGCTTACAGCCAATTGATTTTTGACAAAGGATATCAGTCAATCCATTGGGAAAAGGAAAACCTCTTTAGTAAATTGTGCTGGAAAACAAGATTCATCCACAGAAAGATGAAACTGAATCCCTGTCTTTCACCATTAATAAAAATCAACTCAAAATGAATCAAAGATCTGAACCTAAGACCTGAAAATATAAAACTACTGGTGGAAAATACTGCAGAAACTCTTGGAAACATTGGAGTAGGCAAAGACTTCTTAAATAAGACTCCTAAAGCACAGGCAATAATCCCTAAAATAGACAAATGGTACTATATCAGACTAAGAAATTTCTGCACAGCAAAGGACAGAGTGACAAGTGTATACCGACAGCTCTCAGAATGGGAGAATACTTTTGTAAAATATATCTCAGACAAGGGACTGATAACCAGAATACACAAGGAACTAAAGTGACTTTCTCAGGAAAAAAAAAAAAAAAAAAAAAAGATTAACCCAATTAAAAGATGGGAAAATGAGCTGAACAAAAATCTCTCTAAGGAAGGCATATTAACAGCCAAAAAGCATATAAGGAAATGCTCAGCATCCCTGGTGATAAGGAAGATGCAGATTAAAACCACAATGAGATATCACCTAACCCCTGTCTTAATGGCGAAGGTTAAAAATATAAAAAGTAATCAATGTTGGCAGGTATGTGTTGAAAGGAGAACTCTCCTACACTGTTGGTGGGAATATAAACTGGTTCAGCCACTGTGGAGAACTCTATGGAGGTTCCCCAAAGATCTACAAATAGAACTACCATTTGATCCAGCAATCCCACTTCTGGGTATCTGTCCAAAGGACAAGAGAATGCTCAGTCGGAAAAGTGCTTGGACATCAATGTTTATTGCAGCATTAGTCATGATCGCTAAGACATGGGACCAAACCAAATGTCTACAAACAAATGAATGGATTGAAAAAGTGTGGCACATATACTTTAGGGAATACTACTCAGCCACAAAAGCAACAAGACCATGGCATTTGATAGAAAGTGGTCAGACTCCAATTCAATGCCACCATTATTCTATGCCCTTTTAAAAAGAGGAAAACCCAAAAATTTTGGTATAGAAAACACATTTGAACTAATTATTAGGTTTAATACTGTGGTAGGTAGAATTACAATGGTGTTTGCTGCAACTATAACTCATATGCCTAGACTCATTCATCTAAGGATATTTTTCAAAAACCTTTGCAAAGGGATTAAGGCTGGCAATCAGATGCTCTCAAGGGAATTATTCTGCATAAGCCAGGTGGTCATAGGTATAATCTCTAGGGTCTTTAGAAACAGGAAATTAAGATAAAAAGACTCAGTAGTCAAAGAGATTGTGGCTGAAGAGGAAGTAACATAGGAGAGATGAAGCAAATAGAGGTCAGGAAGATTGATAGAATAAGAGCAGAAGTCAACATTGCTAGTTCTGAAGATGAAGTAACAAGGCCCAGGGGAAGATGTGTGGGAAGCCTTAGGAGAGAAAACAAATCTCTGGCTGATTTCCAGCATGGAGATGGGGAAAAGTACTACAACCACTGAAACTAAATTATCCCTGCCATCTACATGAAGTTGGAGGTAGATTCATTCTCAGAACCTCCAGAAAGAATGACAATCTGCTGAAACATTTCTTCTGCCCCATTATACTCTAAGCAAAGAAATCAGCCAAGCCCACCACACTTCTGATGTACAGAACTATGAAGCAGTAAACATGTGCTGTTTTAAGTGAATGATTACTTTTTTGACTATTTGCTATGGTAGCAATCAATACTAAAGAAAGAACAATTTGATCCTCTTTCATTTCACTCCATAGATCACTTCCCACAATCTATGTTTTCTGGCAATAGAAAAGTGTAGCCCACATGTTGATATATAATTTAAACAATAGATCAAATTCTGTAATGTAGAGTAATAAGCTTTCTGTGTACTATTTCAAGTTTTCACTTTATATAGGATCTGGTAGCAAGATAGAATAATATTTATCATAAGGAAATGAAAAATACATTATTTGTAGAAAACGGAAAGTTATTGCTTCAAGGCACATTTCTGTAAGAAGTCTTTTTGTCTTATTGGACTTTGTCAAATATTTAATAAAGCATTCCTATTTTCCATAAATATATTTTTTTAAAAATTAAAGTTTTTGTCATAAAGTATATGCACTCCTCAGAGAGAGACAGTGAGAGGGAAAGTGAAAAATTATTCCCCTGTAGGATGCTCATGCCACAATCCCTGGTCCTCCATTCTCCTTTCAGGATTTGGGGCACACACACACATACACATACAGATGCACACACACACACACACACACACACACACACACACACACACACATGTTGAGTGTGGTATTCAAGCTGCAGGGTCTGGAACTTAAACCATGGTTGGCCAAGTGGAAGTCCAGCACTGTAGCCACCATGCCACCTGCTGGTTCTTTGCCACAAACATTTTGTTAATGGAATCACTATTAAGGAAGTTCAAATTTTGTTGAAGATAGAATTCCTAAAGAGTGTTCTCGTAACTGTTGGCCTCACTTGACAATCAAAGTCTAAATTGTTGCACAAAATATGTCTGGCATTTTGTTTTTGAAAAATATGATATGATGCAAAGTATGTTGATCTATTTTTCACAATGGAGTGGCTATATGTTCTAGATCACAGGAAAACTTACGAGGTGACAAAGACTTTAGTAAGCTTGGACTCTCACCTCTGGTTTATATTTTTTCTAGTGTGATCATTTTTGGTTATTGATAATTCCTATGTTTTATATTTAATAAGTCAGCTATCATCAAGACAGTGAAACAGTATAAATTATTCTATGGGATGTTAATATTGTCAAAATTTCTTCAGAGTAGATTATGACACAAGCAGGACACCTGATGTAGCTCAAAACATGACCAGAAATGTAAACTATTGTGCATAACAAGGTAGAAAAAACTACTTTGCATGAACCTTATATATTGAGAGAAATAAAGATTTTTTTTGGTCAAGAGTGTGGCACATACACTCTATAGAATACTACTCAGCCATAAAAACAAGACCCTGGCTTTTTACAGAGAGTGGATGAATATGGAAGATTTACCACTCAGTAAAGCAAGCCAGGTTATGAAGGAGAGACATTGTATGTCTCCACTTAATATATACTGACTGTCTGCACTCGATAGCCAAAACTTAATGACTAGAGGATATAGAAACAGAAAATAGTAATAAATACTAGATACAGTGTGGGAAGAAGATGGGTAAAGGAGGAGAGTCTGAGAAAGGACATTAAGGAGAAAAATAGAGAGGCAAGGCATTTCTGGGACAAAGAAATGGGTTACTATCTGTTGAAGATAATGTATAATATTCTCAACTGGATTGGCGAGAAATGTATACATGTTTGAATATTTACTATGTGATTGAATGTATAAAATAAATTGAAATAAAAAATATAAAAAAAGAATTGTGCAGATTTCCTCTAGTAAACATACATCTAAAAAATTGCTAAAATTCACACTCATTTTTCAAGATCCTTCAAGCTATCCACATGCCAAACAGGTGAGATAAAGGGAGATGTTATGTAAGAACTACCAGCCCCAAAATTTCAAGTGCTTGATAGTGATACTAATCTTTGAAATTCCTTTAGAGATATGGTATTACCTCCCCTGTCAAATATATTTAGCAATTCTTTTTCTCACTGCTCATTAGGTAGATTACACTGACCTTGCCTCTTACCATTAAGTGCTGCCACTCCAAGTTATTAATGTAAGATGCTATCTATGATGGTAATGCAATCATTAAGCCTATCTTAAGGACATAATGTTCCATAATTATACTCAACCTTCAGAAGATGGTTACCCCAGAGATTTTTTTTTTTAATTTCTTACAGAGTGTGTGCTTGCTAGAGAGAGAAAGAGCAAGAGAAAGAGAGAAAGAGAAAGTATGCCCCAGGGGGGCTTACCACAACCTCATTCCTTCTCTTCCATTCTCCTGTTAGGATTTTTGTCTTGATGAAGACTATCACTGGACTCATTCTCTTGATTAGGGATTATAGTGAATGAGTGGACATAAGATGTATGATACATGCACTAAAAAAATCTGACCACCTAATCCTAAACCTTACTGAATATATGACGCCAATTAATCCAAGTTGCAGTCTAGTAATCAAGCAAACTCTAGAATCAATACATCTATATAAGCTAACATTGTAAATTCCTATCTGATAAGTACACTTATATATAAGTAGCTTATTATAGAATTTTATTACATCTCTCTTGAGGAATGATTCCAATTCATTCTAAGACATATTTCCATGGGCTTATGCTATCAACTAGAATCATTCTGGGATTATTTTGTAGGTTAATCTACTGTGAGTGAAGTAATGTATTTGTGGCTCTGGTATGTAACTGTTTACTGGACTAGAGATTATAATGAGAAGTCAAGTGAGTTTAAACAAGAATAAGTTTAAGCAAGAATAAGTAGTCCTCTGTAAGTCAGTTGCCCATCATGGGTGAACAAAAGGTCTTTAAGAAGGTTAAACTTGCCTTAGATTGGAGGGCATATGTCTCCTTAGACATAGCAGATATTCTTCTGCTAGCAATTATGACTCAGAGTCTAGAAAATCAATATTCTCATCCTCATCTGCTTCTGTTATTATGGCTTCAATATAAGGTCCTACTCCTTCCACATCAATGCCATAACTTTTACAAGAAAGTCTTGTGCATTCAAGTAATTCAATATACACGATACTTCTGCAACCTTTGCAATTACATTTTGAGTCTGATTTACAGTGAGCATTGTCCTATACTGATAAAAAATAAGAGACTGGAGATTATTTTAAATCAGTTGTAGAAGCCATTTCTCGCCATTAGGACTGACAATGTTAAGTTGTAAACTTGTAAATTTTTTTTTCTGTAATTTCTTCAGTGCATCACAATCAACCATTTCACACATAGTTATGAGGTCATTTTTACAAACAGGTTATACTCAATGGCTAGTCGCCTTCCCTCACCCACCCAAAGCATTTGTTTTCAGTTAGTGTTGCTTCACCAACAACAGGTATTGTTTAATACATTTAGTTGTCAAGATATGTCATGATCAACTAATATTTCATGTTTCATTGTCAATGATCTCATCATCCCTTTCTATGTTATAAACTACATACCATCCCATAATCTTATGTTGAGGTTCTGTTTTCTGGGAGTATTTCTAATATTAAGTACTACTATATGTAATAATAAGTAGTGCCCAATCAGGGAAAGTAAACAACTAGTTATTTCTTCTTTTTTATAAGAATTATTTTATTTTATATATCATTATTATTATTTTTTAACATATGCTCTAGTGTATGTGAGCTCACCAGAGAGAGACAAAGAGAGAGGTAGAGAGACAGTGAGAAAGGAATTTGAAAGGTCCCGGTCTCAAACCATGGACAGCCATGTGGGAGTCCAGTGCCTTAACCCCCATACCACCTTCTGACCCCAGCACTAAATATTTGAATAGAAATATTTTAATGTAAGTTATTAGTTAAATAGGGATGGCATATCTAGAAAAAATAAAATGAAATACTCATTTAATACAGATATTTGGATAATCCAAAAGTAGCATCAATCTGGGTCCTGAGCTTCAGAAGTTGGTTTTTAATGTTTGACGCCAAGCATGAGAAGGGGCCTTCCAGAGCTGGCTTTTGAGCAGGCACTAATGGTAGACCAGTAATGATGGCTGAAAGAAAATAAAACAAGATTGCTTTTGAGTGATAAGAGATGTTGGATATATGACCAACTGCTACTTCCATGATGAAGAACCAGGTATACAGAGGCATTCACTGGATAGCTATCAATGTGGAAGGGAAAAGTACACTTACCGTTTCTCTTTCTGACCTTCCTGTAGTGTACATATTTCACAGAAAATATAAAAGATCTGGGGAGGAGGTGTTTGAGGTATATGAGCCTTAACATCCAAAAGCAAAAAATAAAAGTGTTCTTTTTTTTTTTTTTCAGAGAGATTTTTGCTATAGGGCATATCTGCACACCAGAGAGACAGAAAGCAAGAAATCACCCCGACCTCCCCTCTCTCCCCAGAGGGAATGGCCATCAGGCAATCCTTTCTTCTTCATTCTCCTTTCAGGATTTTGGACATGCATACACACTCATCCAGCATGAATTTAAATTGCTGGATCCAGGACTCGAACCACGGTTGACTTTGTAGAAGTCCAGAAACGTAGCCGTTATGCCATCTGCTGGTCCTTTGGTGACAATATGCAGCTGAGTGAAAGAAGCTTAAATAGTTGCATAATTATGAACTAGACTATATGTGGTATGATAATGAAGAGTTGTAAGTCTTGTTATTAATATTTTTGAATCAGGAATATCAAGGAAGAGCCTCATGGCTTATTACTTAATTAATTAATCAACACATGGATGCTTATGTAGGTTGATACTCTCGATCATCAGCATGTGCTAAATTAGATCCATTTATTGGGAAATCATGAAAATTAAACAAAAGAAAAATTAAGAAAATATTATAATAATGTTTTTAAAACTAAGTGAACAAGCTATACAATTACTTTTATTTTAGTTCAAATTAAAAATAGAAATGTTATCATTCAATGTTGGAAATAAAATATTAAATAGACTTGGGATTCAAGAGATGCAGTTTCTCTAGCCTACTTCTTTCCTTCTAACTTGTCTTCACTATTTATAAATGGTTTATAAAATATCATTTTATAGGAAATATTTGACTTTTTTTTCATTTTTGAACAGGTCATTCACAAAATTACAATGTATAAATGTAAATAATAGATATGAATGGATTCTAAAACTAAATGCCCTCACTTATCGCAATTACTTGATCAATTCATATATCATTCAGCAAAGCAGGTCAAATCTAATATATAAGAAAAAAGGGATAAAATGATTTGCAATAAAATTTACTAGCAGCTGTAATAGTCACTTGAAAAAGATGCCAGGGTACCATGGCAAAAGAAATTGATGTATTCTTGTTTGGTAAACTAAATGGAAATTTTTTGAACAGAAGGCACATTGAGATCTCTGAAAAATATTTTGCAAAATATCCTTTCAGATTTCACTGGAATTTTTTTTTAATCTGTGAAATACATTTAATGTATAACTAGCAGCATTTATTCGTATGTCAAGGTTACCTTGACAATCATGTCAACTATCTGGTCACCTAAGTGCTATTTTCAGCTTGATATATAAGCTTATAACTTTAGACTTTGTTGTTGTTGTTAAGCAAGGCATATGGTGCAAAATACATTTATTCCTATTTTTTCAATTCTTGATTTGGTCATGGTTAATTTTTCTGTCTTGTTTGTAGAGTAAGTTCTTAAACTTTTTAAAATGTGAATGGGCAGGGAACCAGCAGTTAGCGTAATGGCTATGTCGCTGGACTCCCACGTAGTCGACCGTGGTTCGTGTCCCGGACCCGGTGTCTCAAAACTCACGCCAGGCGCGTGTGCGTGCGTGCCCAAGATCCCGAGAGGAGAATGGAGGAGAAGGGATTGCAGCGTGACCATCCCCCCTGGGGGATGATTTCTCACTTTCTGTCTCTATGTCTCTGTCTGTCTGGCGAGCGCACACTCCCTATAGTGAAAACCTCTCCAAAAAAAAGAAAAAAGTGAATGGGCAGTCATTTTTGAGTCTTGTTGATATTTTTTTTTTTCAGAACTCATGACTCAATTTAAGTTAAATGAGATCCTGATATTTGATACAATGTGGATGAATATGAAAGATATAATGCTAAGTGAAGCAAGCCAGACTAGAAAGACAGGCATTGTGTATCTCACCTCAATACATATCAAATGCCTGAACTTTATGATAGAAACTGAAAGATTGAAAGGTATAAAAGTAGGAAGGATGACTGTAGATATTAGAGACAGTATAGAAGGGGTGAAAAAAGGGGGCAGAAGTGAGGGATCAGGAGCTAAAAACATTTAACAGACACAAAAATGGAAAGGTTTCTATTAATGATAATGTATATGGTGGTATCTTTGACTTGATTAATAATATACAATATATTTATGCTGGGAAAACCAATTTTATAAGCTGTAAATACAAGGAGCAATTAAATATAAATTAAAAGGAGAGGGGACCAACAGTTAGCGTAATGGCTATGTCACTGGACTCCCAGGTAGTCGACCGGTTCGCATCCCAGATCCGGTGGCTTAAAACTCACGCCGGGCACGTGTGCATGTGTGCCCAAGATCCCAAGAGGAGAATGGAGGAGAAGGGATTGTGGCATGGCCATCCTCCCTGGGGGGGGGGGGTGATTTCTTGCTTTCTGTCTCTGTTCGGCGAGCGCAAAAGCCCTTATGAAAAAACCCCCAAAAAAAAAAAAAAAAAAAAAAGAGAGGAAAGTAATCAGTAGATGAAAGTCCAATTAGTAGTGACGTAGTGGAACTTATGCTGTTTCTTTAAATCTTTGTCTCACAGACAGACAGAATTGGGAATATTTTTAGTGATGTATCTGTTTGAAAATGGTGCATGATCTTTTTCCTCCTTGACACTTTATAACTACTTTCACCTACATTTATTTTTAAAGGTTTTTGCCATAAGGCACTTGCGCTCACCAGAGAGAGAGAGAGAGAGAGAGTAAAAAATGACAAATCACCCAACAGGGAGATAGCCATGCCATAATCCCTTCTCCTCCATTCTCCTGATGGGTTTTTGGACATGACATGCATGCACATGCTCCCAGCATGATTTTTGAGCCACCAGGTCCAGGACTTGAACTATGATCAGCCATATGAAAATCCAACACCTTAATCACCATGCCACCTGTTGGCTCCCCACTTACAAGTTTTAAAAAAAATCTTATCCTCCTACTCTTTTCTGTTTTTTAAGAATTATTTATTTAGTTTTATTTATTACTGTTGTTATTTTTACAATTTGATCCCACCAGAGAGAGAGAAAAAAGAAAAAAAGAGAGAAGGCAAGTCACTAGACCCAGGACTCAAACCATAGTCAGCCATGTGGGAGTCCAGTGCCTTAACCAACATGCCACTGTCTGGACCCCATTCTCCTCTTAAGTTTCCTGTAATATTTTCTTCAGAATCTATTTATATAATAATATTCACCTGATCCTTTGTGCACTTGGTTTTTTTCTTCTAATCTTTCAAAAATTCTGGACTTAGTTCTACCAAATCACATGTAAACTAATATCAGATGTTATTTATCTACATCTCCCACAAGATTGTATATTATATGTAGGTGATAACTTTGTCTGATTTCTATTTCTCTTATTTAATAAATAAAACTTGGAACATAATATAAGATAGTAATGTTTGGAATGAATATAAAAATGAATAGGTAGGTATTTTGAATTGTATAAGATATCAAAAGAATTAAAAAGTGAAAAATCTAAATGCTAAGTTTCAATGTAATATTTTTTATATTCAATATTTAAAGTCTATATATCTCTTCCATGAGAGAAAGAGAGAGAGAGAGAGAGAGAGAGAGAATAAGATAGCACTTCTACACTTCTAACAGGATCTTTTTTACTAATTATTTTTAAATTTTTATTTATTATTATTTTTCCTTTGTTATAGGGCATGTACACTCACCACACAGAGAGAGAGACAAGAAACATGAGAAAGCAAGTTGCCCAGGTTCAAGACTCAAACCACTGTCATCCATGTGAGAGTCCAGCACCTTAACCATCATGCCACCTGCTCGCTCCCTAACAGGGTCTTGATGCTGCTATGTAGCTAGAGCTTCAGCCAGCCTCAGATCATGGGCAGACATTACCAGAAATTTGCTGAGAGATCTCAGGTCAATCTGAGAGCTTTCAGCGGGTAGCCTCACAGAGCATCACAATTTACTGTCCTCCTAGTGTCTGACCTCTAGTAAGTAATCTTTGGGAAGATATTTCTCATACTGTATTATAGATTGATGCATTTTATGAGTAATTATTTCCCTGTTTATTTATTCATGCAAGATTCTTCTCTCTCCCTTTTTTGCCTATAGACGTCCTAACTGAATTTTAAGTACTCCTATTTTTTTTAACCTTTCACTATGCTCTGTTAGAAATAATTGAAATTTAGAGGTGGTACTTTTGCTATTTTATTTGTATTTGTTGCATATCATAGTTTATTTGTGTTTGCTTTAAATCTTACAAGGATAGTGTAGAGTTCAGAGGCAGTTAGACATAAATGTTGGGCACTATTTTTGGATGCTACTTTTACTAGACCACTCTGAACCTTGTCCAAGTCAAGTTACATAGCAGATGTTGGATGATATACTTGACCTCTCTACTGGTCAGATTTTCCAAGTGAAAAACAAGATAATAGAAGCTACTTCATTGAGTTATTGTAAGAATTAAAAGTTAAAACAGGGCTGACCCTGTAACCTAGTGGTTAAAAGGACCAAGATCCTACTGGGCTGACAATACTAAATCCGGGAACGATAGTTTAGAAAACGAGCCAGGTGCGTGTGTATGTGTGCGGGCCCAAAATCCCAACAGAGTGGAGAAAGGGAGAAAGAATTGTGGCAAGAAAATGCCCCATTAGGGGACGCTTTCTCACTGTCTTTCTCTGATTAGTGCATGTACACTTGTAATTTGAAAAAACAAACAAACAAACGTAATAAATAACATTTTAAAAGTTATAACTAATACTAATCTAAAAAACTTAGATTATTACAAAAGCAGAGCAATCTGACAATATGTTAATTATGGTCACACATTTATGGTTCCTTCTTAATAACATACTCTTTGAAAACAAAAGTATCCTACTTTTTGTATAGCAGTGAATAGTGCAAATTCTATAAAATTCCTTTTTTATTGTTGTTTTCCTCTATTTGGTCCCTAAAATATCCTCTTTTACTTACAAAGTTGTATTTTTTTACATTCTTTTTTGGATTTTTTTTTTATTTTGCTTTCATAATACCTAAAAGTTTCAGAATAAGACTCAACATTACTTTTCTGTGTATTGCCTTTAAACTGGTCACACTAAGCCTTCTTAGTTATAATTGTGTTGTCTTATTATAACTATGTCTGCATTATGCTTTTGTGAATAAGCTCTTGAGTATTGTATGCTGGCATTTCAATAATTTATAAGGGAACAAAATAACATGTCATTAACTTTCAGAGAATGTTCACCAGAACACTTCTGAAAGCTTTGAACCTCTGGGTTATTCACTGAAACTTTGACAATCAACCCACCTAATTTCATTCATTCTTCATCTTTGTATTTGCTCTCACTGAGAAAAACAGTCCAAATAGGAAAGCGGAGCATTCTGAAAAAATAACACAGTGAATGAGATTCCAGGAGGCGGGGAACCAGATCCTGACTCTGCCATTAATTACCTGTGAGAACAAAGAAAGCAGAATTATTGTCTCTTGACCCTAATAGCTTTAGCGACTGAATGAAGGAACTTGGCAAAATTGGTGGTTTTCAAGTTTGGAACACGGAAATAATGTAGGGTGGATATCAGTACTTTTAAAGTCAGTAAGCTCTAGCTGGATGACTATAGAAATATAAACATATTCATATATATATTCATACTCAAATATAAACATGTTAAACACAAAAGTTGAGTTTTCACTGTTAGAAGGATCAACAGGAGGCAGGAGAGGCATATACATATGTGTACTAATGACTAGACCAACAACTTTAAGACCTTTTAAATCTTATTCTAAAGCTGTAAGACACTTTAATTCCAGTCCTCCATTCATTCAAAGTATCCATGTACTTATTCAATGATAATAAAAATGTATGCGTTGATGTTCAGGATAAAAAGTTGAATAATGCATGGTTTCCAAATTTAAGATTCTTTAGAAACTGCATGGGATAAGATATATCATAGAGGGGCTGGCAAGTGGTATGGTGGTTAAAGGCGCTGGACTCCCACATGGTCGACCACGGTTCAAGTCTCGGACCTGGCTTGCTTTGTCACTTTCTCTCTGTCTCTGTCTCACTCTGATCAAACTGGAAAATAATAATGATAATAATAATAAATAAAGGTAAATAAAATAATTCTTTTAAAAAGTTATATCATAAAGCACAGAAGGAAAAGATGTCCCCAAACACCTTCTCTGAGATACATGTTGCAATATATTATATAACACAATATTCAAAAACTTTCAGTTGCTCTCTTAAACAAACAGAATGGCTACTCAATTCATACATATATCTGACATTCAAAAAAAGTGAATAGTTTAATCTGCATTATAGTAAAGAAGATAACACATTTCAGGTTTCTGCCAGACAATCCTGAACTCCAAATTGACCAATTTTGTGAATATATTGGGTTGTTGAGGAAATCATGATGCATTTTTGCATAGAAAAATACATCATGACTTTTCTAATAATCCAATATTGATATGATTTCACAACAGAATCAGCAATGGTGTAATGGTTAAGTCATTGGACTCCCACATATTCAACCATGATTCGAGACCCAGATCCAGTGGCTTAAAATTCACGCCAGGCATATGTGCATGCATGCCCAAGATCTGAGAGAACGGAGGAGAAAGGATTGTGGTATGACCATACCCCATGGGGGGGGCGATTTTTCACTTTCTGTCTCTTTGTCTCTCTGTCTCTCGGGCAAGCACACACACCTTACAGCCAAAAATTTCTTTTATAAAGGAAATTATAGGGACCAGCAGTTAGCGTAATGGCTATGTTGCTGGACTCCCATGTAGTCGACCGCGGTTTGTGTCCCGGACCCGGTGGCTTAAAACTCACGTCGGGCATGTGTGCATGTGTGCCTAAGATCCCGAGAGGAGAATGGAGGAGAAGTGATTGTGGCGTGGCCATCCCCTCTGGGGGTTGATTTCTCACTTTCTGTCTCTCTGTCTCTCTCTGTCTTTCTGGCGAGTGCACACACCCTATAGCAAAATCCTCTAAAAATAAATAAATAAAATAAACATAAAAAAAAGAAATTATATATTTCGTATTCCATGATGTTTAACACAACTAATAAAAGGAAGGTTTTGTTTTTTAAACTTTGGTTTATTACATCTATTTCCTTAGTTTAGTCATTAACCTTCCTAGTAAGGTGTTTATGCTTTGTGGGCAATAAAATAGTTGCTTCTTAATCCTATTAAGAGGAGTTAATCAGGGCCAGCAGGTGGTGTGGTGGTTAATACACTGGACTCCTACACGGTCAATCACGGTTTCAGTCCCAGACCTGGTGGCTTGAAACTCACACTGGGTGGATGTGCATGTATGTCCAGAATCATGAGACGAAGAGTTAATCTAATATGTTCTTCAAAATTTAACTCTCTCTTTCTACTCTCTCTCTCTCTCTCTCTCAGTAATATTGACCATTTCGTGTTTTAACTTTTGTTTACCAATATTAGGAACAATTTGACATTTCACAAATTGCACTTGACTGTGCAGTTTTAATTTTAATCCCGATTGTCCATTCTAAATCCCCAAATCCCTGGGGAAAGGTGAGCATGTGACATTTATGTTTGGAACCATTTCTCACTGTGCATTTGAGGAAATAAAGCACTATGCAATTGCCTTCTTTCCTTTTAAGCACACTTCAAAATCCCCTTATTTGATTCATTGTAGTAAATGAACATTTACCAAACAATGTGGCTTAGACAAATTTTTTTTAGTAGCAAAGAATGTCTCTAGGGCTTCCTATAAAGCAAGTACAAAGTGCTTCATAGTCCTATTTGAAGCTGGTTAATAAGACACAAAAGTAATAGGCTTCACTGCATTTAACTTCAGAAAAAGTGCCAATATCTTCAGATGTGAACCTTGGATTATTGCTTCTGCAATTTGTTTAGGCAGCCAATGCACCAAGACTCATTCCCAGCCTACAGACTGCTTTTGTTCATGGGAAATAGCATAGAATAAAGCCAGATTTCCTAATGTTTTATTGACTCTTGATCGAGTAGAGTTTGAGAATTCTTTTGTCTCCACAATGACTCTCTCAAATATTTTAAATGTTTTTAAAATGATAACCTCTGTAAGAACTGTGGCCTTTTCGAAGGCCATGTGTGATTCTTTAGAGTTTTTGTTTCCTTCAAATGGTTTACTATTTTTTCAATTGCCTATATTTGTACAGACGTTAGCACTGCTTTCAAAATAATGATTTATTTCTGTAAATGTGAAAGAAGTCTTTAGTGTTAATACATTAATGTGCCCAAATTTATGACTGCATTTTTATATTCTGATGGAAATCAAATATTATAAGAGATTTCACATATATATTAATTTTAAATATTTAGAAAGATTTTTCCAGTTGCATTTGGTATTACTTTGTAAATAATAGCTTGATGAGTATGTTCACCATGCAGCATGTTATTTGATGACACCATTATAATCAATTCTTCTCTCATTGTTGATTTCTATTAAATCTGCTCATTAAATATGTTTTAATAAATACACATGCATGTTAACAGTTATTATTTCTCAAACAAACTTAAAATATTTAACATAAATATTTTGTGCTAATGGAAAATATGGGACAAATCCTTTTATGTATTCATTTATTTTATATTTTTCCACCACATTTCAGATAATAGAAATGTTTAAAGTCATTTATTCTACAAGAATTTTAATATAGAATATTTAATTAACATTTGAACTATTGTTTCTAATTATTTTTAGTTTATAAATGAACATGTCACTATCATTAATGTTAATGAATAATTGAGTAAGACTGATGATTGCACTTATGCATATTAAATAAAAATTGTAACGACCACTGTTTTGAACTAAGCTCCTGCCCTAGGCACCAGTAGATTAGACTGATATGAAGTCACTCATACTAAAATTTCACATTATCAAAGTAAAAATTTAAGGAAAATAGGAGGAAATTAGGTCTTCTAAATAGGTCAATTTTCTTTGAAATCAGGAGACTCCAGTCTACCTGAGTCAGTGTTATAAGGAAGTAAAACTTTCGCACATCTGTGCTTTTCTTAGGAATTTGCACCTAAAATAGCTTAAGATATCACCTGGACATTCTGGTTTTAAACATATTGTAAAACAATTCCTCAATACATTGTTTTCTTTTCCAAGTCTAAAATAGATTTATAGGGGAAAAGAGAGAGATCACTCCAACAGGCTCTAATCAGGGTTTTAATGCTCTGATTCACATCTAACCTTTTGCCAATACTGGTCATGGCCCGTATGCCCCTGGTACACTCAGGGAGGGATCATACTTAAACAGGAACTTTCCCATGTCAGAATGCTTCACAACATAGCTTGCTTTACCATCGTTGGGTCTCTATGGTCCTCTGTGTGCCTCTATTACCTGTCAGACTCATGGTTTGCACATTTCACTTAAGATTAAGCAAAGTCATTTCAGGTGACAATGAAGTTGTTCTGCCGCACTTACCATACATAGAATTTTGCCAATCACTGCTGTCTGAGATTCTTTGTTATTCCCCTCCCCTCTCCCATTTGTGACTTTTGCCTTTAAAATTATGTGGAAATTGGTAGGACCTTGGGAACTTCCTTCAAAGCAAGTAGGATATCAGGATTTCTGGGTGATTGTCCTAATTCTGGCCCAAATAAAATATTTTTAATTTACTTAACTTTGCTTCAGTCTTTGTTTTGTGTTGTTTTTGTGTGTGTGATTTGATTAACCAAAACAAACATATATAACACAGAGAATAAAAAGAAATCTAGGATCAGCAGATGGCATCGTAATGGTTATGTCTTTGGACTCCCATGTAGTTGACTGCAGTTTGAGTCCCTGACCTGGTGGCTTAAAACTCACACTAGGCGCATGTACTTACATGCCCAAGATCCCGAGAGGAGAATGGAGAAGAAGGGGTTGTGGCATAGTCATCTCTACTCAGGGGTGATGTCTCTCTGTTTCTCTCCATCTCTCCTGTGAGTGCATGTGCCCTATAGCAAAAATCTCTATCAAAGGCAAATACAGAAACTAAGTTCAGTAGATAAGAAGGAACTGGAAACTGCAAATATTTCCTCATGCTAAATTGTTTTGATAAAGGCAGATAATCTGTGAACACTCTCACATGCCCATGTCCGTATTTGTTCGATCCGTGCCTCCTGACTTTCACCTGAGATAAGTCTTAAAATATTAATGTATACTTTACTGCAAAGTTGAAAGCTCATTATCAAATAAACTACACATAAAGGTCAAGAATTCTATAAAATTAGAAATAGGTCACAGCTTTCCCAAATATCCTTAAAAAAGGTTTTAATTAATGAATTATGTTGTTTCAGGATTTTGGTGCAAGAACTCATAGAAGTTTAAAAAGTAATCCATTACTTATTTCAATAAGTTCAGACATTAGAGATGCCAGCATTTTAAGTGATACTCATAGTAAATTGGTTCAGCAATGCAAAAAACAATATGGAGGTTCCTCAAAGATCTACAAATAGAATTACCATTTGATCCAGCAATCCCACTTCTGGCTATCTACCCAAAGGACAGAAGAATTCTCCGTTGGAAATCCACTTGCACATCATTGTTTATTGTAGTAATATTCATAATCACTAAAACATGGAACCAACCCAAATGTCCACAATCAGATGAATGGATTAAAAAAGTGTGGCACATATACTCTATGAAATGCTATTTAGTCATAAAAACAACTAGACCCTGGCATTTGATAGATAGTGATGGAATATGGAAGATTTATTGCTGAGTGAAACAGCCCAGGCTATAAAAGAAAGATATTGTGTGTATTCACTTAATATATACCGACTATCCACACTTTATGATAGAGACTGAAATACTGGAGGGCATTAACGAAGTGAAAATAGTTATGAACAGGGACCAGCAGTTAGTGTAATGGCTATGTCGCTGGACTCCCACATAGTCGACCGCGGTTCGAGTCCCAGACCCGGTGGCTTAAACTCACACCGGGCGTGTGTGCATGCGTGCCCAAGATCCCAAGAGGAGAATGGAGGAGAAGGGATTGCGGCGTGGCCATCCCCCCTGGGGGATGATTTCCTGCTTTCTGTCTTTCTGTCTCTCTCTTTCTGTCTGGCAAGCGCACATGCCCTATAGCAAAAATCTCTCTCTCAAAAAAAAAGAAAATAGTTATGAACAATGGAGACAGGGTGGAACAGGGGGAAGGAGAGAGAAGGCAGAGTATAGGGAAGAATAGTGTGAGAATAAATAGAGAAGCATGACATTTGTAGGACACTGAATTGGTTTATTACCTGTTGATGATAACATGTATAGTATTCTTTACTCTCTCTGGTGGACTGGTCTGAGAAATATTTCATGTTAGGTAAATTCTCTTTACAAGCCAAATGATGTATAGTGATTGAATATTTAAAAAACAATGTGAATAAATAGTAATAAGAAGAAAAGAAAACAAATATACCACCATATATCTACCTGAGACTGGAATATTCAACCCAATATAAATGCATTATGTTTATAGAACTTACAAACTAAAATCAAAGATTTAGATGGATTACAAGCAGGTGAAGAGAACTAAATTGCTCTAAATTTGCAACTACATTTTCTTTATCCATCAAAGTAGGAAGATATCTTTCTCCTGATAAATCATCTACAATTTGAAGACATAACTTCTCTCATACTTCTTATTCATATATGTGTATTTATTGATTCTGATGAATTAAAGAATGGATAATGAATAATTAATACATAGATTAGAAAATAATAGATGATCATCCATCAAATATTCATGATGTATGAATTTTAACTATTATATATAATTATTCAGCAAAACCTATTTGTTTTTATTTTTATGATTACTATTTGAACAGCTATCATATAATTAGAACAGCATAGATACACCCTAATCAATCTGTTCTATTTTAGCATAATAGCCTGATGCAATGGAACTAGTGTTCTCACATGAGATTAACTGCAAAGCTACTTGTAAAGTCAAGAGAATAATAACCTGGGTCTAAAAAACTCAAGCAGTCCTAGCAAAACCTGTAGCATTGAAACAGTCAGACTTTGTTAATTCTTCCTCAATAGTTTAGCACCACCTAACAAAAGGGAACTGTGAACACAGACACATTCACAAACAAAGTTGGATCTCACCTACTTTTAATAGGAATACGATTTCATAATTTGTTTTAATTGTTAAAGATTATAGAATTTTTTTCTCTTTTTAAAACTTAATACATAAGAGAAATAGAGATACATAAGTGAAATAGCTATGTTGTAAACAGGGTCTTCATGCTATAATCCACTTCTAATCCCTGTTTCTGCCGATCTTGATCATGGGCATGTTCAGGGGATTTTTGGCACTTTAATCCAAGACCTTTTTCAGTTGTGTCATCATCATCCTACTTGACCCCAAACTGGAAACTTTTAATAAAATATATCTGGTAAATAAAGATGATTTCAGAAGTTATCTTGTGGAAAACATTTGCCCAGGTTCTAGGTTTAAAATTTTTTAATTTCTTCATACATTAAGAATGACTCTACCACTTTTGTATGACTCACAACCACCTCAAAAACAATTAGTTTAGGGACCATCAGGTGGAGTGGTGGCTAAAGTGTTGGACTCTCACCTAACTGAGGTTTGAATTTCAGACCTGGTGGCTTGAAAATCACAGTGAGCACATATACATGTGTATCCGAACTCCCTGCAGGAGGATGGAAGTGAAGGGCTTGCCATGTTGCCACTCCCCTGGGTGAGTGATTTTTTCACTTTCCCTCTCACTGTGTCTCTTTGTCTTTCTGAAAAGAGTACATATCCTTTATGGGAAAAACCAAAACAAAACAAATTGGACTAGAGTCCAGAATTTAAGTTTATTTACAATAAATAATGTGATAGCTATGGAATACAGGAAAACCTTACCTAGTAACAATTCATTCTCACCTTGAAATCAGATTTTAGCAGAGGGGGTCAGGTGTGGACTAACTATACAAAAAGAAATAGACATAATACAGAAATCATGCAATCTTTAGCCATTTCAGCTCTCTGAACAGAGATGGAAACATGCCATAAGCTTCAGTACTTCTTTTATGCATTTCACACTGAGAAATCCTTCAACTACCTCTCCAATTGCTGCATTATTCCTTGAATCACGTGCATTCATTTCGTAAGAACCATTCTGGTCAGGGAGTCATTTTGTATTTCTTGAGAGATTTGGCAATTACTGTGATGATCATTAAAACCTTCAGTTTTTCCTAGGAGAAAAATTTTAGTTCTACATTTTATAGAAATAGATACAATTATAATAGAATAAAGCCATTTTCCTTCAATTCTTTTAGAAAAGAATAGATATTTATAATTTATTCATTGACACACCCTTTCAAAAAATGTACTTGTGATCTTTGTGTATTTAGAAAGTGTATCAATTCCATCCCAGATTGCATCTTAGAGTGTACCTTACACTTTGAAAGCATACATTCAAATGAATTCAGGTGTTTTCCTCCCTCTACTATAAGGGAAGGATTTCACAGAAAAAATAGGAACTTTTTATTTTATTGTCACTGCCAGAGGGTGCATGTGTTTGTCAGAGGGGGAGAGAGACAGAGAGAAAGAGAGAAAGCATTTTTCCATAAGGTATGAAGGTATGGTCATGCAGCTTCTGTTTCCTTCACTTCCCCATCCCCTCATGATTCTGGGCCACCAGGCATATGTACTTGTGTTTTTCAGGCCACCTGGCCTGGGCCTTAAATTGTGGTCTGCCACAATGATTCTATTCCCTTACCCACTTTGAGAGATACTCAAATTATTTCAAAATGTGGAAATTATCCTGGAAAATCCTGGTGGGCACACTGTACTTGCAAGGGTCCAATAAGAAAGGAACAAAGGAAACAGAAGGCCTAGTAATGTGACTGTTAACTTTAAAGGTGGAGGAAGGAGGGCCGGCAGGTGGTGTGGAGGGTAAGGAACTGGATCCCTCATAGTCGGCTGTTCATTCTGAGTCCTGAATCTGCAGCTTGAAACTCATACCAGTGCATGTGCGTGTGTGCCCAAAATCCCAGGAGGAAACTGGAGGAGAGGAAATTGTAGTACCCTGATACTCCTCTCAAGCACTTGTGCCCTGCAACAAAAAATTTAAAAAAAAAAAAAGCATACTTTTGCGTACAATAGTTTAGCACCACCTAACAAAAGGGAACTGTGAACACAGACACATTCACAAACAAAGTTGGATCTCACCTACTTTTAATAGGAATACGATTTCATAATTTGTTTTAATTGTTAAAGATTATAGAATTTTTTTCTCTTTTTAAAACTTAATACATAAGAGAAATAGAGATACATAAGTGAAATAGCTATGTTGTAAACAGGGTCTTCATGCTATAATCCACTTCTAATCCCTGTTTCTGCCGATCTTGATCATGGGCATGTTCAGGGGATTTTTGGCACTTTAATCCAAGACCTTTTTCAGTTGTGTCATCATCATCCTACTTGACCCCAAACTGGAAACTTTTAATAAAATATATCTGGTAAATAAAGATGATTTCAGAAGTTATCTTGTGGAA
The DNA here is from genome assembly GCF_000334495.1 of Tupaia belangeri chinensis. NCBI lineage: Eukaryota > Metazoa > Chordata > Mammalia > Scandentia > Tupaiidae > Tupaia > Tupaia belangeri. Next base: position 1,296,849 of record NW_006199080.1, read on the forward strand.
AACATTTGCCCAGGTTCTAGGTTTAAAATTTTTTAATTTCTTCATACATTAAGAATGACTCTACCACTTTTGTATGACTCACAACCACCTCAAAAACAATTAGTTTAGGGACCATCAGGTGGAGTGGTGGCTAAAGTGTTGGACTCTCACCTAACTGAGGTTTGAATTTCAGACCTGGTGGCTTGAAAATCACAGTGAGCACATATACATGTGTATCCGAACTCCCTGCAGGAGGATGGAAGTGAAGGGCTTGCCATGTTGCCACTCCCCTGGGTGAGTGATTTTTTCACTTTCCCTCTCACTGTGTCTCTTTGTCTTTCTGAAAAGAGTACATATCCTTTATGGGAAAAACCAAAACAAAACAAATTGGACTAGAGTCCAGAATTTAAGTTTATTTACAATAAATAATGTGATAGCTATGGAATACAGGAAAACCTTACCTAGTAACAATTCATTCTCACCTTGAAATCAGATTTTAGCAGAGGGGGTCAGGTGTGGACTAACTATACAAAAAGAAATAGACATAATACAGAAATCATGCAATCTTTAGCCATTTCAGCTCTCTGAACAGAGATGGAAACATGCCATAAGCTTCAGTACTTCTTTTATGCATTTCACACTGAGAAATCCTTCAACTACCTCTCCAATTGCTGCATTATTCCTTGAATCACGTGCATTCATTTCGTAAGAACCATTCTGGTCAGGGAGTCATTTTGTATTTCTTGAGAGATTTGGCAATTACTGTGATGATCATTAAAACCTTCAGTTTTTCCTAGGAGAAAAATTTTAGTTCTACATTTTATAGAAATAGATACAATTATAATAGAATAAAGCCATTTTCCTTCAATTCTTTTAGAAAAGAATAGATATTTATAATTTATTCATTGACACACCCTTTCAAAAAATGTACTTGTGATCTTTGTGTATTTAGAAAGTGTATCAATTCCATCCCAGATTGCATCTTAGAGTGTACCTTACACTTTGAAAGCATACATTCAAATGAATTCAGGTGTTTTCCTCCCTCTACTATAAGGGAAGGATTTCACAGAAAAAATAGGAACTTTTTATTTTATTGTCACTGCCAGAGGGTGCATGTGTTTGTCAGAGGGGGAGAGAGACAGAGAGAAAGAGAGAAAGCATTTTTCCATAAGGTATGAAGGTATGGTCATGCAGCTTCTGTTTCCTTCACTTCCCCATCCCCTCATGATTCTGGGCCACCAGGCATATGTACTTGTGTTTTTCAGGCCACCTGGCCTGGGCCTTAAATTGTGGTCTGCCACAATGATTCTATTCCCTTACCCACTTTGAGAGATACTCAAATTATTTCAAAATGTGGAAATTATCCTGGAAAATCCTGGTGGGCACACTGTACTTGCAAGGGTCCAATAAGAAAGGAACAAAGGAAACAGAAGGCCTAGTAATGTGACTGTTAACTTTAAAGGTGGAGGAAGGAGGGCCGGCAGGTGGTGTGGAGGGTAAGGAACTGGATCCCTCATAGTCGGCTGTTCATTCTGAGTCCTGAATCTGCAGCTTGAAACTCATACCAGTGCATGTGCGTGTGTGCCCAAAATCCCAGGAGGAAACTGGAGGAGAGGAAATTGTAGTACCCTGATACTCCTCTCAAGCACTTGTGCCCTGCAACAAAAAATTTAAAAAAAAAAAAAGCATACTTTTGCGTATATACCAGTGTGTGGCACACTGTACTATATACTTTCTCTACACACACACACATATGTTTGTGTGATTATTTATTATCTCTATGTATGTGTGTGTGTGTGTGTGTGTGTGTACACACACACACACACACACATATATATATATAGATAGAGAGAGAGAGAGAATACAAAAGTCACAAGGACAGGAACATAGTTAGTTTCTAGAAGTCAGAAAATGTAAGGCAGGGGCCAGAAGATGGTGTAGGGGTTACATAGCTAGATTCTCACATGGTTGACCACAGTTTGAGTCCTAGACCTGGAGGGTTGAAACTCATGTCAGGTGTGTGTGTGTGTGTGTGCCCAAAATTGCAAAAGGAGAATGGAGGAGAAGGGATTGCTTCGTGGCCATCTCTCAAGAGGGTGATTTCTCACTTTCTGTCTCTTGTGTTTCTGGCAAAGTGCCTGCACCATATTGCAAAAATATCTCAAACAACAACAACAAAAAAAAAAAAAAAAGGAAAATTGAAGGCAAGGGACTCCTCTAGGCCCTCTAAAAAGAACTTAGCCCCATGTTTTACCCCAGTTTAATAACATTAAGTCATTAAACTTTCATTAATTTTTTCATAGTAGCAATAGGTAACCAATGTAAAAAAGTAATGAAAATAAGTCCTTGTAAGTCAAAGAAGTAAATTAAGAAATGTAATTCTATTTAGAACATGAATATAAATTAAAGTCATCTTAAACAATAATTACCACACTATATCAAAATTTTTTTACATATTCAATACTAGTCAGCTATGTATTGTGCAGTGTTTAGTTATGATGGCATATTGTTTTTTTAAGAATTACTTACTTAATTTTTAATTATCATTATTTTTAATTTGCTACAGGGCACATACACACATCAGAGAGAGAAAGAGAGGAAGAAAAAGTGAGAAAGCAAGCCCGCAGGTCTGGGACTTGAACTGTGGTCCACCAGGTGGGAGTCTAGCACGTTAAACAGCATGCCACCTGCTGGCCTGAGATACTGGTTTTTCTTTTTGAGAAAGAGATTTTTCCTATAGGGCATGTGTGTACTCGCCAGAGAAATAGAGAGAGACAGAGAGACAGAAAGTGAGAAATCACTCCTCAGGGGAGATGGCCACAATGCAATCCTTCCTCTTCCATTCCCCTCTTAGGATTTTGGGCATGCACTTACATGTGCCCAGCCTGAGTTTTAAGCATTGGTTCTGGGACTCGAACAGTAATCAACTACATGGGAGTTCAGCAACATAACCATTGCTATCTGCCGGTTTCAACATACTGCTTTTTAATGCCAGCCATACTAAATGTAGCTATGTGACCTTAGACAAGTGATTTACTACCTGTGCACCTGAAGGTCCCTTTATTTATACAGTTGGCAAAATACTTACAAAAAGTGTTAGAAAAGTGTGTTGGCACATTGCAACTAATCAACAAGTATTACTCATGTATTTATTTACCCATATTGGCACTTATTATTATTATATTTTATTATACATTGCAAAATGAAAGATATATTAATAAAATGCAATTTACATAAACTATAAAAATTTTCAAATAACTATTTACTCTTCCAAACTTCAAATTTCAAAATTCTCTAAATAAAACAGACTCTTTAATTATAATTAAAAAATCAAATAATTAATAATATCATACAATTTAATAAACATGAGAGCAACATAATTACATTATTAAGAAAATTATTTCTCAGAAACTAAAATTGAGACACATAAAAATAGAAAAAGCCTTCTAAATAAATCGCCTTTTGTATATGTACTATAATATGTCAAGTCTGAATTAACAGCAAAATCTAAACTCCTATTTAACAGTCTCTGAAAACATACAATCTCCTTCACCTCCCAGCTTAATGGAAATCAGATATAGGGATGGTGTCAGACAATAAACTGAAAATTTTGCAACTTAAAATAGACTAATACATTTCTTTTAACACATGCTACCATTGAAGTAGTCAATAATAATCATTTGCTGAAAATTGCTTAGCCTTTTCTCAACTAAGGCCTAAAAAGTAATTTCACCTGAAAGTATTGTATTTTGGCTGACACGAAGAACCTGCCTTCGTAAGTCCTGTTAAATTCGTATGTGCTGTGGAATTATACTTCAAGGTAATTTACAAACTGTGGATGTGATTGGTGATTAAAATGACTTTCAAAAGTTCTATATTGATAACAAACTATTGATAACAATTTTCTGCATTTTCAAAGAGGAAATGAACAATCAGGAAGCAGTAAGCTCTTATTATGTGTGCTTACAGAAAGACACTCAGTAGATGTTTTTCTCAAGATAACCACAATCAGTTCGATTAATATATTAGATTGTTGGAAAAGTCATGATGCTTTTTGTGCAGAAAAACAGCAAACTACATCATGACCTTCTCAATGATCCGATATATACATGTGTACATTCAAATACATAGAACCTCTTTAACTAAATTTGTATTGTAATCATTATGATCATCATTATCATTTTATTTTGTCTCAAGCATAGACAGTAATTCTGTTCCTTTGTCCATTTTTTACCAGATACATAAAAGATAAAATAAACTTTGGATAGTAATTAATTATATATACAGTTTCAAAGTAATCTCTGGAAGTAATTTAGACACAATTAGATGAACTGATAAAATACCAAACAATGCATGCTAGTAGTAAAAGCTATGATATCTATATCAAAATCTAAGTAGAATCTCTCGTTACCTTATTTTAAACCAGATATAAGGGGTCTGCAGATTGTCATTATTATTGCATTGATATTAATTTCCTGATTGTAGCATTTGTGGACCTGTTATACAGGAAACACTATCGTGCCTAAATAATGGATTCTAATTTAGTCAGCCTGAAGGATCATCATGTCTGTTAAGTGACTTTCAACGAGAAAGAAAAACAGGTATAAATAGATCAATTATAGGGTGACATAAATGATGCAGAAATAGATATTGATAGAACTACAAATTCACATGCTTACCTTTCCTTTCCCACTCTAAATCCTGAGTAATGGTTATATTTTGTTCAGACAATCAAGATCGCATGTTCTGGAAGCCAGCTCCATAGGTTGGATATGTGCATTATATAGTCACATCTTTTTAGAACTATGTAAGAAGAGAATCTTCTCCGCTATCACAAATCTTACTTATACATCTGATCAACATTTATGAATAAAAGTGACTATTTGATCAAAGTATAATTGTTTATAATTCTTCTCTCCTCTTTTATTCTGCTACATTTTCCATAAATTCAAAGGTTTTTCAGTCACATATAGAAAGTATAGAGAGACTATTTGCAAATGGAAGTCCCAAGTAAACTTGAGATTTCAACTGTGTTATTTATTTACAATAGATATATATCTGCATATTCTCTGTCACCGAACTAAGAATATTGATGTTATCAACATGATTAGAAAAGAAGCCAATAAATAAACACTGTCATATTCATCAGGAAAGTCAATTACTGGGCTACATAAATCAGTATAAGATATTAATATCCTAGCACTATCAATCATTGGAAGCAGAGTATCTACCACATTACTCTAAAGATCATTTTTTACAAACAAAAATATAGAAAACAACCCATTTATCTACCACAATTACCAATTTGTAGGAGCAAAAATAAAAAGCATGTGAAAGTTCTTTGTAAAAATGGTTTCATATAAAAAATAAGTGAAGCAATTTCTGTCTAAAACTGCTATATTCCACATGTTTCTACAGTTATACTCAGGTTTTTATTTTTTTGTCTTAACCTTTTATCTATCTTTGCATGTGGATGAACTCTTGTTTGAAGAAAATTGTGTATGTTCTCTCTTCTAGCCTCTTTGCAATAGCAGATAACAAATACAATTTTAAATAAAAGATTTTACAATAGATATTTTTAATACATAAACTGAGTGAAGAACACCTCTATTCTCTAAATCCTGGTGGTCTCCTTATATAAGGGAATTTGATTTTCTGTTAAAACAAAAAAAAAAAGGTGGGGAGACAGAATGATCAGTCAATGGAGTTTCACAGCTGGAAATAAAATTATTTTGAAATCCTAAATGTGTTAACATACCAGATAATGAAACTGATTCACAAAGGTTAAATAACAAGCAAAATTGAAGATCATCATATAATCAAATGATCTCACGATTAGGACTAAAGTTCAAGTTTTCTTATTTATGTATTTATTTTACTACAAGTTAAATTGTGCAAGATCTCTTGAGATTCAAAGACAATTGTATAAAAGACTGCTTCCATTTTTTTTTTTTTGACAGCTACTCAGCTAAGTAAATATTTCCTTCTAGGTTCTTGTTGGATAATACTAAATTAAGATATTTTAGAAAAAGTAAGATATTTATAAGATATTTTGCTCTCAAAAATATGTCAAAGCTACTTTGAAAGTAAGTTAAGATTATTGTTTATGTGCAATAACTACAGTGCTCCAGTTTATAAAAGGAACCAAAACAAGGCAGGGTTCTATGTCTGCTTCGCTAAAAGAGAATCCAACATCGTTACCACAATGATAACGCTCTGGAAATTGTGTGTCTAAGAAATATATCAACCAATAGGAGACAGGAAAATTCTACTGAGGGCTTCTGAGAACTAAGCTTATGTAGGTCTTTTATAGCATTCAACATCTCACTTTTCCTGAATTAAAAAGAATGTTCATTTTGCCCCAAGTACTGATAGCAACCATCTTGTAAGCAAGTAAGAATGCTGCCTCAGGATGAAGTCAATGCAGACTGTGGCTGGCTAAACAGAAAGAATAAAAGAGGATATATTTTCAATGACATTTTAAAGTTACTGAATTACTTCTCCTGAAGTCTTTCATGAACAGACTTATAAATAATAATAATAATAAAGGGGCCATATGGTGGCATAGCTTATCACAACACTCTGAGAGTTTAGTCCATGTGGAAAGGTTGCAGTATCATTGCCAGTGAACTCCCTGAATAAAACCAATGCCCATGACCCAAGGTTGCCTGAGGCTAGGGATGAATCTCAGCATGAGGACATTGTTGGAAGTCACTCTCTATCTCTTCCTCTCTCGCTCTGTCTCTCTCACTCGCAGAAGGAATAAATGAATACATTTTTAAAGGGAAACAAAAGTGTTATTTGTTAAGAAGACTTAGAACATGGATTTACTTATAAGGGTAAAATAATTACAAGAAAGTATTTGAAAAAAAATAATAAACATCACGGATTAAAGCCAAAATGTACTTATATTGATCTAAAATTTGTCACAAACATGCATGCTCCTAGTGATCAGTACAAGAATGCTAAAATCTCTTTAATAAAAGTTTAAATTATTGTTCTAGTAAAAAATAATATTCCTACTGTCTACATACAGACATAATGATTCTGTTTTATTCATTGTATATATAGAGCTATTGATAGTTTTAGTTAGAGATAGAAGATACTTTAGAGATCGAAACCAACTATAAATGTATATATGAGGGAATAAGACAAGAAAACTATATCCAAGACATGAGTACAAGCAAGAATCTGAGGATTAAGAATTTGGTCTTTTGGCCAGTTTAGATTAATACTATAAAATATGTCTTCAGTTTTCTTATTCTTTTTCTTTTTCTTTCTCTTTCTCTTTCTCTTTCTCTTTCTTTCTCTTTCTCTTTCTTGCTTTCTCTTTCTCTCTTGCTCTTTCTCTTCCTTCCTTCCCTCCTTCCTTCCTTCCTGCCCCCCTTCCTCCCTTCCTCCTTCCCTTCCTTTCTTCCTTTCTCTCTCTCTCTCTTTCTTTCTTTCTTTCTTTCTTTCTTTCTTTCTTTCTTTCTTTCTTTCTTTCTTTCTTTCTC
>NW_006199080.1:1304343-1327717 GCF_000334495.1 Tupaia belangeri chinensis
TCTCTCTCTCTCTCTCTCTCTCTCTCTCTCTCTCTCTCTCTCTCTCTCTCTCTCTTTCTTTCTTTCTTTCTTTCTTTCTTTCTTCTCTTTTCTTTCTTTTTGGCAATATTTTACCTGACTGTGCTCCTGCAGTTTGTAGTTATGGGCAGGAAAGGCTTGTGGAAGAAATAGCTTAGTAATATGCACAGGGAAAAAATGTTTATTTAAAAAAAGAACTCAAAATAAAATTGAATACATCTCTACAGAAGTCAAAAGAATTGCTCTATTTTCCTGATTCGCCAATCCAAAATTACAGAATAATTTTGAACACAATAAGAAATTTTGGAGAAATTAACAAAATGTAAAAGAAAGCCTAAAAAATAAATAGCTTATGCTGGACACAGAAGAAAATATGCATAAAACAGGTAATTAATATTATTAGCAGAAATAATAGTATTGATAATTCAGGGCATATCATCAAATATCGAATCTCATGTCTCCTTGGCAAAAATACTAGAAACTTTCAAACTCCCAGATGACATATGATTATAAAAAATGAGCAATAATTCAGGAACAGCAGTTAGAGTAATGGCTATGTCGCTGGACTCTCACGTAGTTGACTGTGGTTTGCATCCTGGACCCAGTGGCTTAAACTCACGCCGGGCGCGTGTGCATACGTGCCCAAGATCTTGACGGGAGAATGGAGGAGAAGGGATTGTGACGTGGCCATCTGGGGGGTGATTTCTTGCTTTCTATCTCTCTCTCTCTGTCTGGCAAGCGCACACACTCTATAGCAAAAACCTCTAAAAAAAAAAAAGATGAACAATGAATCATTTTGTTTTTTCCAATTTGCAACAGTTAAAACTCAGGAGCTGGGTGAGATATGTAGAAAAGCCATATGCCAATGTGAAATTCCAGAAATACAATGATCCAGTCTCACAGAACATAATAGCTACAACTCGACCTTACGAAGGGTTAGAGCTCTCCATTTCGGGGAATGTCATAAAATACTTTTCAAAACTGATTTTTCATCTTTCAACCTGGCCTAAATGATACATCTATGGATTGTCATAAAATATTCCATAGATTCATAATAATAAAGATGTGCGAGAGAGTTAATAAAGCAGAAAATCCACTCATGAAGTAACATTAGTTACCAACTAACAAAATCCATAATGAAGCCTTTTCTAGGCCTTGATAAGCAAACTTTCTTTCTTATTTCATATAATTAAATAATATTCCCTCTATAAAATAAGCCTTACCAGTTTTGATTCCAATTAAGAAGAAAATAGTACCACAAATCTTAAGGTTGATGGCAGTTTGTCTGACCTTTGAAGCTAATGATCTATTATCATTATCCTAATTATGTCCATTTCACTATAATAATTTAATAATATGACATTGATGTAAGCCAAACTTCTTGTACTGATATTTATTCTTTGCTTTTGCAAAATTAAATCCTAAAGTTTTACTTAGTTATTTTTTTTGAATCTTCAGAATCTTTCTTTGAATGTGTCACTGTGTGAATATATTAAAAGAAAAAAATGTCTGAAAACTATTTTATCAGTGGTAATCATGTAAAGTGCAGTGACTCATTTTTGAATTAAATAAAAATAAAACAGAAAAATATCAAGACAAAATTACAAACATAAACAGCAACATAAACAAATAAAATGGAGGAGTAGGGATTGTGATGTGGCCTTCCCCAGGGGGGCGATTTTTTGCTTTCTGTCGTTCTGTCTCTCTGTGTCATGTTCACAAGCCCTATAGCAAAGATCTCTCTAAAGAAAAAGATGAATAAAATGAACAAATACACATACTACACAGAGACATATGTGTGCACAGACGAATGTATCAAAGATAACTTTATCTGTTAATTCATTATAATCGTTTCCCAGATAATTTCAATTGGTAGAAAATAAAGATTAAAAGTTGAGGAACTGTCCTCAAACTATAGGTAATTTTTAAGATATATCAATTGAGAATAAAAAAAAAAACATAATTATGTGAAAAAGAGAAAGAAAACATCGACCAGACTAGATGAGTAGATGAATAGATAGAAGGATGAATAGATATGCAAAAATTATGAGGAAATATTAGTAAAATGAATTTACAATTAATTTCTCAATTCTGTATTCCTAAATTACATCTATACTTTAGGCAAGAAAAGCTACATATTGTGGACTAGGAATCAAAATGTATTTTTTTCCCAAGTTCGTATTAATATTATTTACATTGACCATAAGACCCCATTCACGACACGCCCTAAACAAAACCTGGGACGGGTTCTATACACTTTAGCACAACAGAGCAATTATAGGTGGTGAAATTCAGAGAGGAAGAGAGGATTTTGAATGTTCACCACACAAAACCAATGATACCAGTTTGATATCGTAGGTATATTTATTGCCGTATTGATTATCACGCAACATATTCATATAGTAAAACAATACATTCTACTCCATATATACATGTAACTACAATGTGTTAAATAATTTTTTTTTTTTTGGAGAGGTTTTTGCTATAGCGCGTGTGCACTCGCCAGACAGACAGAGAGAGACATAGAGACAGAAAGCAGGAAATCATCCCCCAGGGGGAATGGTCACGCCGCAATCCTTTCTCCTCCATTCTCCTCTTGGGATCTAGGGCACACACGCACACACGTCCGACTTGAATAAAAATTTTAATAGAATCGGCAGATAGAGTGGAGGTTAAGGTGGTTGGATCCCACATGGTTGACTGTGCTGTTTGAGTCCTGGACCCAATGGCTTATAAACATGCCAGGCGGGTATGCATATCCCACCAAAATCCCAAGAGGAGAAGGGAGGATAATGATCATCTTCCCTGAGGGGATGATTTCCTCTATTTGTCTCCAGTGAGCACTTGTGCCCTATGGCAAAAATTCAAAAAAAGGAAAAAATGATAATAAGGATATAGTAAGTGGTATGGTGGTTAAGGCAATGGATCTCACATCACTGACTGCACAGTTCAAGTCCCACATCCAGCAGCTCAAAAATCCCAAGAGGGAGTACTGCACAAGAAGGAATTATAGTGTGATAATTCCCTATGGAAGGTCCTCCTTTCCCTGTCTGTCTCTAGTAATAACACGTGCCCTCTGGAAAGATTTTTTAAAAATATATATATGAAAAGAAAATCTCAAGACCAGCAAGTGACATGGTGGTTAAGGCACTGGACTCCCACATAACCAACCACAGTTCAAGTCCCAGACCTGGTGGCATGGTGGTTAAAGACGCTAGTGTCCCACATGGCTGACTGCAGTTCATGTTTCCCACATAGCTGACAGTGGACCAACTGTTTTTATGTGACTTCTAATTCCTTTTTTTATTATACATTTTTATGATTCTTTCTTACTAAATTAATAGCAAACTCATGATTGTTGTATTGGTTAATATATAAGGCAAAATTCTCCATTTTCAACTATTTTCAAAACTTTTCTAGTTGTTGGGGAACCAGCAGTTAGCATAATGGCAATGTTGCTGGACTCCCACGTAGTCGACCACAGTTCACATCCTGGACCTGGTAGCTTAGTACTCATGCCAGACGCGTGTGCATGCATGCCCAAGATCCCGAGAGGAGAAGGGATTGCGGCGTGACCATCCCCCATGGGGGGGGGTGATTTCTCGCTTTCTATCTCTATGTCTCTCTCTGTCTGGTGAGCACATGCGCCCTATAGTGAAAACCTCTCCAAAAAAACAAAAACAAACCAAAAAAATCCTTTTCTAGTTGTCTCTATATAAAACAGCATTAAGAATCATTGTATCTAGGTCTGTAAAGCTGTTATTCCAAATTCAATAAAAATGCCTTATAATTTGTTAATTTTGTGATGAAAGGCATTTAAAAATATGTAACTAGTATTTAGGAAGTGTAACAGATTTGAGGGTTGAACCAAGGGAAAACATGGCCACTAACACACAGTAAATTGTACAAATTCTGGGTGTCGCATGAGGACAGGGTTGTACAAGCAAGGAAGTCTCTTACACATGAAACTGTCCAGAAGATTGGGTGAGAGGGCCACCATCTAAAAGTAAAGGAGAGCAAAGAAACTCCTGGGTCACAAGGGCCCCAGGGGAACAATGTACCTGAGTGTCTTGGTAATACCACTCAGCTTCATATTTGGACAGAGTCTCTAGTTGAGACTTCACAAGGCAGCAGCAGTTTGGGGATCTGACCATCACAGCATTCAAAACTTATTATGTTCAGCAGATAGTGTGTTTTTAAAATTAATTAGTTATTATTATTATTATTATTTTTCACGGGAGCAGAATGGTCCTAATGGACTAAAACTATACTTACACTATTTAAAAATAGCTGGAAGTATAAAAATATGTAGTTGGTTCCCGTGGACCTTTTAACTTGTTTCCATTTTCAGTGAAAAAAGAAAAATAGATAACCTAGAGGCCAATATATAGGAAAAATTTTTGGCTCATTTATAGGAGGTTTTATCCAAGAATATAGGATTTATTCAGGTCTTATATAATATCCTCTTTTAACATTGTACAGAGTCTTCACTAAGTGTTGTAATTTTGAAAATGCATTTTTAGCTTTATCAAATATCTATCCCAGTCCCTATATTCATTCATTAATTCATCTTATTATCTTGAGTTGGTTGCTAAATATAGACACAGCATATACTTATAGCTCCAAACATTACCACATGCATATCTTGAATTAGAGTTGAATATTTGCTATCACAATTTTTTTTTGAGAGATTTTCACTGTAGGGCGCGTGCGCTCGCCAGACAGCCAGAGAGAGACATAGAGACAGAAAGCAAGAAATCACCCCCCAGGGGGGATGGTCACGCCGCAATCCCTTCTCCTCCATTCTCCTCTCGGGATCTTGGGCACGCACACACACGCGCCCGGCGTGAGTTTTTTAAGCCACCGGGTCCAGGACGTGAACCGTGGTCGACTACGTGGGAGTCCAGTGACATAGCCATTACTCTAACTGCTGGTTCCCAATTTTTTTTTCATTTTGAAGTCAAATTACTGACAATAAAATGCAAAAGTCTTAAGGTATTATCCTGTAAATTTAATGCATACACGTGAGTAATCAAAATTCTTGTCACCATGTAGGACATTACCATCACCTCTGGAGTTATTTCCTGCTCTTTCCCAGTCAGCTCATTTTCTCATGCCCCCAGAGACAATTGACTCAAATAAATGAGATTATATGTTCTCTGTCATTATTATTATTATTATTATTATTATTATTGCCAGAGGTTGTGTGTACTCTCCAGAGAGACATAAAGGGAGAAGAAGAAAGCATTCACCAATGGGGCATGGTCACACCACAATGCCTTCTCCATTTTTCCAGTCCATTGAGATTTTGAGCATGCACACATACCTAATGTGTGTGTGTGGGGGGGGATGTGTGTGTGTGTTTATGTGTTTGTGTTTTCCCAAGCCTCAAGTACTGAGACTTAAAACGAGAGGTTGACCATTGACCATGTGGGATCTGAGGCTTTATTTATTTATTTTTTTTATTGAGGAAGATTTTATTGCATAAACAAACAAACAAAAAAGCATTCACTGGGAGAGTATCAGAGTCAAGACTATTATTAAAGTACTCTTTCCTCAATTGAGGAGTGAACAAGTTTGTTCACTTATTATTTTTTTGGAGAGGTTTTTGCTATAGGGCATGTGCGCTCGTCAGAAAGAGAGAGAGAGAGAGAGACAAAAAGTGACAAATCACTCCCCAGGGGGGATGGTCATGCCGCAATCCCTTCTCCTCCATTCTCCTCTTGGGATCTCGGGCACTCACACATGTGCCTGGTGTGAGTTGAAGCCACCCAGGTCCAGGACTCAAACCGCAGTTGACTACATGGGAGTCCAGCGACATAATCATTACACCAACTGCTGGTACCGAAGGGGACGGACTTTTAAAAGCAGGGCAGAATTGTGACAGTGAAAGCGTCTGGGGTTAGAAATCTAGGCGTTTCCAGAAAAGATCCTACAATGCCATCTTTGGAGAATGATGCTGGTTTCTTGATGCTGTACAGTCTCAAGGAGAGTCAAAAGTGAGATGTTATTATGGTATTTTTTCAGTGTAAAGAACTCAAGACAAAGAAATTTTAGGACACCTGGATCTCTTCAGTTTTTAACTACCTGCTACGCATAACTGTCTTGCAAAAGTTAAAGCTACTACACTGTGATTCCCAGGGGAATACAGTGTACAGAAAATACCTGCTACTCAGGAGGGACTAATTTATTTAAAGTAAATAGCAAGGACTCTGGAGCATGTTTCCTTTATTTTTCCCAATTTGGCAGTAATTATATTTAAGACTAAATAAAAGGAAAGGAAGCTTACTTCAGTAGTTGATATCATTACTGTGTTGAGTAGAAACATGCTATTTCAAACTCTGCCACTTGTTCTTATACTTATTAGTCAGTATTTTACTGTAAGGAAAACCTTTTTCTCCTCCTTTTTTTCTCCTTTTTTTCCTTCCTTCCTTCCTTCTGTTCTACGTGAATTCTTTCTCATACCAATGGGTTATAGTTTATTACTATCCTTATTATGTATTTTTCACTGTATTGCCCGTTCTATTCCTTTTTTAAAATTATTATTATTTATACATTCAATCGCTATACATCAGTTAGATTGTAAAGAGACTTTACCCAGCATGATGCCCACCTCAGTCCAGTGGATAATACTATACACATCTTCATCAACAAATAATAAACTGTATCTGTGTTCCACAAATATCTTACCTCTCCATTATTTTTCCCCAAATTTCCTTCCCTTCACTCTTCCTCTCCCACACTCTCTGAGGCTCTTAACCAAGGTGCCACGGAAGAATACCTTTTTTTCAAATGTTCTTTCATTCAGTAAAATGATCTCCAGATTCATACATGTAGTACAATGTTTCAAGAGGCTATTTTCATTGCTCATATTATTCCATTGACTGAATATACCAGAATTATTATTACAAATAACATGACGATGGAATCTTGCACGTATCTTGGTGTGGACATATGTTTTTAATTCACATAAGCAAATAACAAGTGGAATATCTGGGTGACACAGATGTATGCTTAGTGTTTTTTTTTCTTCTTCTTCTTTTCTTTTTTTTTTGGAGAGGTGTATGCTATTGGGTGCATGCACTCACCAGAAAGACAGAGAAGGACAGAGAGACAGAAAGCAAGAAATTACCCCCCAGTGGGGATGGCCATGCCACAATCCCTTCTTCATTTTCCTCTTGGGATCTTGGGCACACAGATGCACCCGGCATGAGTTTAAGCCACTGGGTCCAGGACTCAAACTGTGGTCGACTTACGTGGGAGTACAACGATATAGCCATTACTCCAACTGCTGGTCCCGAAGTATAGTTAGTTTTACAAAAAATTGCGAGTTTCTTATATTCAAAGTGAGTTTACCATTTTCTATCCCCATAGTAATTGAACCATGTACAACAATACATGAGCATTACAGTTCTACATTCTCAATCACCCTTTTTAAAAAAAAAAAAAATATCTTTAATTTTCTCCATCGGCTAAATGAGCATGATATCTCATTGTGTTTTAGTTTTGCACTCTCTTGAGAAATAATGTCCTCAAGACTGTTTAAAAATGGTTTTCTGCCTCTTCCCCCTTATATATGAGTTGTCTTCAAAAGTAAATGGAAAATATTGTATTAAAAACTATACATGTATTTCAAATCTTTCTGCACCCAAAAAACATTTGTTTTAATTCTATATTTTTGTAACCTTTTTGAAGTCCCCTCTTATTGTGTCATATATAGATCATTATTTGTTAAGCTTTTGTTCTAGTCGTTTGATCATTTTTATTGGATTTTTTCTTTCTTTTTTATTTTATCATTTTTTTGTGTGTTCAATCACTATACATCATTTAGCTTGTAAAGATAATTTAACTAACATGAAATAACCCTCAGACCAGTTCAGTTGAGAATACTATATCCATTATCATCAACAGGTAATAAACCATTACTGTGTCCCACAAATGTCTTGCCTCTCTATTTTTCCCCCTAATTTCCTTCCTTATGCTCTTCCCCTCTCTCACCCTCCTTCAACATTTACTGATATTTTTTTGTGTGTCAATTTATTATTTGTCAAAGAAGTTTGTTATACATCCAGTGTCTAGGTCCTTTGGGGAATTTTGGGAATTTCATCTCCTGGGCTAGTCTCTATTTCGTTTTATTTGTTATCTTTTTAATTAAGACAATCAATTTCTATTTTTACTTTATAGTTAGAACATGTTTTATGAAAATTATATGATTATTTGCTTATAATATATTTAATTTGCTTGACCAATATTTTCCCTTCAGTTTTATTTTTACATTACAATTTAGTACAGAAATCTTATTTTGTGGCACAGATTACAAATTGTGTCTTTTCAATCCTTGATCCCTAAGTTCCTAGAAGATGAAACCATATTTAATGAGAATAAGGCCATATATCTATAAGTAAATTGAATTAATGACTATGATTACTTACACTTATATAGCAATTAATAGCACTGAATGAGTTTATGCATTATTTAAATAGTGTATTTGGATAAGCATAATTTTTATAATTTGCAACATGATTTTCAAGCTTTTGTTTCTGAATCTATTAAAGAAAACTTTGCTTCTCCAAAATATTTCCTTCTACAAATTTATAGTTTCAAATTTGTGCTCATAAATATATTCTATTTCAAATATATTTTTATGTAATTGTGAAGGTCATGGTTCACACTTTTATTTACAGATATCTATTTATTCCAGACCCAATGATGTAAAACTTTCCTTTCCAAAATGATGGCATTTATACCCTTTGTAAAAATCAAACTATCATCACATATAAAGTAGATCTATTACTAAGTGTGCTCTACTGACTCCTACACAAAGTGTCTTTCTTTCTTTCATTTTTTTCACCTCTCTTGACTGCCATAGTTTAATAATTCTTTTTATTTTCTGCTTGAGGTTGGGTATACTCAGCAGAGAGAGACAAAGAGGGAGAAGAGAAAACGCCTTCCATGGGAATGATCATGATGTTTCTCCATTTCTCTCTCCTTTCAGTATTTAGGACATGCATGCAGACCCGCACACTCAGCCTGCTTCTCAAACTACCAGATCTAATACTCAAATGGTAGAATTGGCATGTGGTATCCAGCTATTTACCCACCAGGCCATGGAGCCAGTCCATCCTTATAGTAAAGACTGGAGTTCAAAGCTCTGAATTATCTCTTTCCCAGACATTCTGCATATTCTACATTCTTCATATTTTTATATAAATTTTAGCACTGGCTCATATATTGGTATGACTGGGATTGTACTGAATTTATAGAGATATTGTAGAAAATATGGAATTTCAAATATTTTAATCCATAAACATGATACATCTCTTCAGTTATCTGGTATCTTTAATTTGTCTCAGCAATGATTGTGATTTTCATATAGAGGTCATGACATGGTATGGTAAATGTATCCCTATACAATTTACTTTTTCTACTGAATTAGAAAAAAAATGTGTTTATTTAGTATAGGGCAAATTTTTATTTAATGTGCATATTGACATTGTAGCTTGTGAAGTTAGTATTATAGTAGTTGTAGTGGTTGTTTTGTGGATCCTTTCTGATTTTTTTATATAAACAATCATTTCCTCACTCACACTATAATTTCAAAGTGTCTTTCTTTCTTTCATTTTTTTTCTTGTTTCTCTCTCCCTCTTCTCTTCTCATCATTTCTCCTTATTTCTTTTGAATTATTGCTGAAGACTTTCCTTCTTCAGTAAATTAAAGAATGAGAACATTTTTCTTTCTCTTAGTCATAAAGTGGAAAGTATTCAATATTTCATCAGCAGATGTGATACTTGCAATAGATTTTTTTAAACTATGTATTATGATTGAAGTTTGTTCTCTTTATTTAATTCTGAAAAGAGTTCTATTATGAATGATGCTGAATTTGCTAAGTGCTCTCGGCATCTAGTGAAATTATTATGGAAATTTTCTTATATTCTCTTAATATTGGAATTATACTGATTTTTCAAATATTAAAGACTTATAGAAATAAACTACAACTGAGATATTATCACATGTATATATAGTGGGATACTATATAGTACTCTATTATAAAATCACATTTTACCACCATGCCAATGTTCAGCAACCTGATTTAAAACTTTACACACTAGCACTTTAATTCTGTTTTCCACAACGGTTTTGAAGTCCTCTCATATATGATTTATTGTATTATATAAAACTTTTGAAGTTGAGATGTAATATTCTGCTTTATGAATTAAAAAGTAGTTGTAATACCTGATACTACTCAAAGACTATGAAGAAAAAATATGGACCTAGAGTTTTGCAAATTTTCTACAGTTTTTATATTATAGAACACTATTATTTAAAGATGTAGGGAACCAGCAGTTAGCGTAATGGCTATGTAGCTGGACTCCCACGTAGTCGACCGCGGTTCGCGTCCCGGACCCGGTGGCTTAAAACTCACGCTGGGCGCGTGTGCGTGCGTGCCCAAGATCCCGAGAGGAGAATGGAGGAGAAGGGATTGCGACGTGACCATCCCCCCTGGGGGGTGATTTCTCGCTTTCTGTCTCTATGTCTCTCTCTGTCTGTCCTGCGAGCGCACGCGCCCTATAGCAAAAATCTCTCTCAAAAAAAAAAAAAAAAGATGTATAGCATAATACTTAAAGAAAAATAATGTAAAAAGATAGAGCTATAAAATAATTAACATATTAAAATATATTAATTTTTAAAATCATTCAATTAATCAAAAAAGAAATCAGGAAAGAGGCACAGGAAACAAATTACATAGAAACAAATACATTCAAACATAACACAGTAGACATGCATCTCACTATATCAGTAAATACATGAAGTATTAATGAATTAAATTCTCCAAATGAAAGTGGAAATTTGTCAGAAGAAAAAATAGAAAGATAAAACAGTATTTTGTCTTCAATACGTAACATTTTAACATAAAAATAAGAAAGAAATTGGAAGTATATGAATAAAAATTGGTTCATGGGTAATAGTTACATTAACTTAAATAGACTTTAAACAAAAAATGTTTTAAAGGTTGGACACAGTGAAGTTTTACTATACCAAAAGTGTCAATTAATCAAGACCATGAAACGGTCATAAATAACAGAACTTCAAAATCTGAAGAGAAACCGATAACACTGAAACTAGATGACTACAATTATAGTTAGAAGTTTAACCAATTTTCTTAGTATAGTAGTAGAACTGGATAGTATAAAAATAACATATCATAATTTGTAGCACGAGTGAAAATGGCGTTTAAAGGGAAATATATTAATTAAACATTGGAATCTAAGAGAAAAAATGGTCTGAAGTAAGTAATCATAGGAGCAAACTTGCTAAGTGACATATGTGATTGAATGTATAAAGAAACTGAAATAAAAAATATAAAAATAATATATGAAAAGAGGATGATAATCCCAAAGTTAATTAGGAAAAAAAAAAGAACTAATAAAGAGCAGAAATTAAAGAAATACCATTTAATAAATAAAATAAAAGCGGTAAATCCAGAAGTTCGTTATTTGATAGAGGGCCAAATGGTGGCACAGTATTGGTGTGGCATTCTGCAAGTGTGGCTTACATGGGAGTTCCAGATACACATCTTCACATCTTGAATATAGCAGATAAACTTGTCCCCACGATCTAGGGCTGGCTGAAGCTGAGGGTGGACCGCAGTGTCAAGACTCTGTTGTTTCTTTCCTCTCTCCACCACGCTCATTCATGGGAGAAAGAAAGAAACTTAAAGAAGAATCTTTGAAATTCATGCATAGTTTTTGTCCCTCACCAGAGGGACAGAGAGAAACAGAGAAACAGAGAGCGAGAAATCACCAGGGAGAGAGGATAGCTACACTGCAAACATTATTTCTCTGTTCTCCTCCTGGGATCTTGGGTACTCATGCGTACATGCCCAATTTGAATTTGTAGCCACTGGGTCCTGGATTCAAATCACAATTGACTACATGGGAATCCAGCAATGTGACCATTACACCCTCTGCTGGTCCTAATACTATATTATTGAATTCCAGAATTGCAATTTAATTCTTTATTTATCTAAATTATCTTTCTTTGCTATAATTTCCTGAATGATCATCTAAACTTAATCTTTATTGGTTTTCCTATTTTTCTGACTAGTCATATTTTGTTATGTAAGTTTTTGAGTAATTTTGACTTTGTATATGATGAATGATTGGTATTTGATAGAAACTCTATATTCTGATATGTTCATCCTATAAATATTGATCTTATTTGCGAAGCAAATATTTCATTTTCCTAAACTAAAAGTTTATCTCCCCTATGTTGAAAAAAATAGCTTGAATCTTGATTTATTTTCTTTAGCTTTATCTGAAGTGCTTGGAGTATGGCCCAGGAATTAAAACGTTAAACTTTGCCAAAGATTTTTAGTTAGTTACCAGCAGATAGAGTAATAGTTACATTGCTGGGCTCCTGTGTATTTGACTGTGGTTCGAGTCCCAACTTGGTAGTTCAAACTCACTCCAGGTGTCTATGTGTGTGTGTGTGGTGTGTGTGCATTCCCATGATTCCAAGAGGAGCAGGAATTGTGGTATAGCCATCCCCCCAGGGGGTGATTTCTCATTTTCTATCTCTCTGTCTCTCTCTGTCTTTCCAACGATTATGTGCTTCTTATAACAAAAACTTCCCTTAAAATTAAAAAAAAAGTTGTTTAATCAAAAACTCTTTGAAGGTAATAAACAGATTTGGTTATTTTCCTTTCTAGTTACCTCTTTTCCAGGATATTTTGTCTTACTCAGTGACTTTGATAGTACAGACTCTATCATCTATTTCTTTAAGTGTGTTTAAGCTTGTGGAATTTCTAAGAGTACGATTTGTAAATTATACTCAAATTAAAATCGGAATTTATACTGTGGAGGTCTAAATTGGAATAAAACTCTTAGTCTGCTATTATGTTACTCACAGAAATATCTAAGATTAGGTAATTTATCAAGGATGGGGGTTTATTTGATTATTTATTTCACTGGCTAGAATGTCCAGTCAGAAACAGAGAGGATGTCAGACACAGGCAGAGAGTTCATGGTCTATGTTCCATGTGGGTTCTGGCCTGTTTCATTTCCTCCTATTTGTAAACCCACCAGGACACAATAATGGGAGCCCTGCCCTATCTTCCCAACCCCTCACCTTTCCCACAAATCCCACCTTTCAATACTCTACAACCGAATCAGATTTTTTTTGGAGAGGTTTTTCACTATAGGGCGCTCGCCAGACAGACAGAGACAGAGAGACAGAAAGTGAGAAATCACCCCCCATGGGGGATGGCCATGCCACAGTCCCTTCTCCTCCATTCTCCTATCGAGATCTTGGGCACGCATGCACACGCGCCTGGCGTGAGTTTTAAGCCACCGGGGCCGGGACGCGAACCGCAGTCGACTACGTGGGAGTCCAGCGACATAGCCATTACGCTAACTGCTGGTTCCACCGAATCAGGTTTTCACCCTCCTAATCCCATTACAATGGCTCAGCATATGAATTATTTTAGGGGGTGGGGGTATATTCAGACTATAGCAAAGGCTGCTCAGGGCACTGTGGTGTATTGACTTAGTAAAATGTGCTGATCCAATAATCATATGACAGTATAATTGTTAATTGGTGATTGTGGATGATAGATAATTGCATAGAAGTGATTTATGAAGCCATGTTATTGGTGAAGCTCACATAAGATAAAAGTACAAAAAAAGTAATAAATGTATATATGCATTCACTTGTAATCTAAAAGAAGAAAATTAAATACCGCACAGTATAGATATAAGCTATATTACATGTATGTCACATCATGCATGCTCAGCAAATGTTGTGTTGGATACTGGATTAAAACCCTGGATCCACTGTTGATATTTGTTGCCTTGGTAGGAGCTGTGAATGAAGGCACGCATTTCTGAGCTTTTGTGTTATTAAATGAATTTAACTAAATTTCGTCATTATTAAGTTTTCTTGTTTTTACCATTTTGAAGTGAGGAATAAAAAGTGGGTGTGCGAAGGAAAGGAAATCAATCACAATAGGTTTTTAACAAAAGGAATTTCCTGTGCAATAAGATTTCTTCCTTGGAGATCAAGCTACCTTAGACACAAATTTGAAACCAGGGGGAACCCTACTTGCTTATACTTACTGATGGCTAATTCTCTACAAGATTATCTAGCTGCGTGGGCTTTATTTTCTCTATCTCATCAGGAGTCAGCAGAGAAAAATTCACTGCTTTCCTGATGGAGTGCACAATCTATTCCCAAATGGTAAGAAGTGAATCAGTCACTTTATCTTTAATTGTAGTAGTGTATGTATATTCATATGTCTATTGAAAATGAAATATTTTAGGAGTGCCAAGTACTTTCTGAAAGTGCCGTTCAGACATATGGTGCAATATGTTTATACCTATTGCAGACCATCTGCTGTCTAGGCTCAATTGCACATTTATTTTACTTTTAATTCACAAAGAAATGGAAAATAGAACTGGCCCATATACCATAATTTGGCTGAGTTTTAAGCAGGTGCAAATTCAATAAGAAAACATATTTGGAACTATAAAAACCTCACTTACTCTGTCCCCATGTGGGTATACATTCTTTCCAAACCAATACAAGTGTTTCAGTGCTTTAGACTTAGATCTGTTGCACTGTATAATGGGGTCAGATGGAATAAAACTGATTTAGAAATCAGAAAGCTATGTATCCTTTTGCTAAAAGAGTAAACAATGACTTTAATAATATTGGCAATGCAATTTTATGGGTGCATGACAAGTTCCATATTTATACATAAAGTAACAATTATAGACTTTATTCTATTTAAATAACTTGACTTTTAAATAATATTTTACATATTATACACAGGATGAGTAAAAGGTAAGATTTCCATAGACACAGTCATTTTTTTTTAATTTAAAATTTGGACATTTATTAGAAACCAACCCACATATAACCAAAAATTAATTTAAAAAGGAAAGAAAGAAAATATCCTCATATGGCAATTAAAGCATATACAGATAGTCTCCGATTTACAATGGTTTGACTTACTTTTCAACTTTATTATATTCCTAAAATGATATGCATTCAATAGAAACCATACTTCAATAAAGTCCATACGACAGTTCTGCTCTTCACTTTCAATTTCTTACTTTGAGTACAGTGATCAATAAATTACATGCAATATTTAACATTTTACTCTATAGGAAATAAAGTTTATGTTAATTTTTGCCCTAGTGTAGACTAATGTTAAGTGTTCTGAGCTTGTATAGCTAAGCTAAGCTATGATGTTTGGTAAGTTATACATGTTAAATTAATTTTGACTTTAGATATTTAAGTTAAAATAGTTTTATCTGGATGTAACTCCACTGTAATGGGAGTAGTACCTGCACATACTTATGTAATAACTTTAATTATTATTAATATGAAATGTTTTTTCAACAACAGTTATTTTAAGAGCTTCTTAGTTGTTCTAACTATGAAATCAGAATAAATTTCTGATAAATATTTTTGACTGAATTTTTTTTTTTTTTTTTTTTTTTTTTTAGAGAGAGGTTTTTGTTTTATGGATCATGTGCTTGACAGAGAGACAGAAAGAAAGTAAGAAATAACCCCCCAAATGGGATGGTCACACCACAGTCTCTTCTCCACCATTCTCCTCTTAGAATTTTGAGTACACCTGCACACTGAGTTTTAAGCCGTTTGGTTAGGATTTGAACCACACATGGGAGTCCAGCAATGGAGCCATTATACCTTCCGCTGGCCCTATTTTTTGGTTGAGTTCAAATATATTGTAACCTTCTTCATAGGCTCATGATAATTCTAAAGCCATTATTGCCACACAATGTTTGAATATTTGACTTAGACTGAAATATTCTTTTTCTTTTCTCTTCTTTTTTCTTTTCTTTTCTTTTCCTTTTTTTTTTTTTTTTTTTAAATAATGATAGGTATATACATGTACAAGAGAGAGAATACATCTTGAATAGGTCTTGTCACAGTTTCTTCTCTCAACTCTTCAGCTCCTTAGGATCTTGGGCACTGGAGTCTTCCCACAGCATTTTTAGACCTTTCTGGGGATCCAAGTCCATGGTCAATGGTGTGTCTTCCAGCATTACAGTTCAGAATATTTTAGGGACTATACCATCAAGCTAGACCTAAAGTATTCTTATTGGTTGGGCTTGTTAGGATAGGAATATTGTTGTTTTTTCACAGAATGGAGTTAAAATATATAATAGGATAACAGGAGAAACTCACCCTTTTCAACACTTTCTATCATTCAGTAAATATAAAACAAAAATCATTTCTATGAAAGGCACTGTTATAAAAATCATTCGATATACATTGATGAGAGATATGAATGAAAATTGTCCTCAAAATCTATATCTAATCAAAGGTCTGTATATCAATAGAGGCTCAAATAAACATGTAATTAATTGCATAAATACAAAAACTATACTATAATGAAAATATAAATATGTTAAGGACACCCTTAGTAGAGTAAGCTACTTTTAGTTTATTTGTTTGGGGAGAACTGCTGTGCTTGAACATAATAGGAACCTAAAAAACTTTGTTTAAATATTTAATTCTAAAAGTGAATTTTAAATCTGTTTGGAGTTTGACATACTGAAATGGAGGATAATATATTTGGGATACAGAACTGTGCAAACAAAAACACAGAGAAACTTTTTCTTTTTTTAAAATTTTGCTATAGGGACTGCACTCACTGGAGAGAGAGATATAAAGAGAGAGAGTAAGAGGCAGAGGGAAGGTGAGAAAATACCCCTAGGGGTGGGAGCATGGACACATAGCAATCTCTTCTGCTCCATTTTTCTGTCAGGAGTTTGGACAGTATGAACACATGCCCAGTGTGGTCTTCAAATAGCATAGTTGGGCATGTGGGATCTAGCTGTCTTAACCGGTATGACACTAGATGGCCTGGGAGACTTTGTTTTATATAAACCATTTAAAAATCTGTTTGTAGGGGCTAACAGGTGACAAAGTGGTTAAGGTGCTGGCTCCCACAGGGTCAATTCCATGATTTGAGTCCCTGACCTAACAGCTTGAAAGATGCCAAGCGAGTGTGTGTGTGTGTGTGTGTGTGTGTGTGTGTGTGCTCAAACTCTCAAGAGGAGAATGGAGAACAATGGATTGCAAGT
The DNA here is from genome assembly GCF_000334495.1 of Tupaia belangeri chinensis. NCBI lineage: Eukaryota > Metazoa > Chordata > Mammalia > Scandentia > Tupaiidae > Tupaia > Tupaia belangeri. The sequence goes on from NW_006199080.1 coordinate 1,321,479, forward strand.
ATGACCATGCCCTGCTGGGGGTGGTTTCTCACTCTCTCTCTCTTTCTCTCTCTCTCTGTCTGTCTCTCTTTGGCAAGCATACATGCCCTATGACAAAATCTAAAAAAATAATAATAATAATAACAGAAAAGTTCGCATTGTTTTCTCATTCTTGGTACTGCTGATACTTAATAACAACAACAAAAGAGATAATGAGTGGCATTTATTTAAAAAGAATGCCAAGTTAAGGATTCAGGAATACATTCAATCAGGATGGCAAACATATTTAATCTTACGATCAACTTCATTGAAGTGATTGTGGTCTACGAAAGCACAATCTTGGGAACCATGTTAGTCCTTTTATGTTTAATGGAATCAAACACAGTGATTGATCAGTGCTGTCTTCTAAGGTCACTTATTGTGAACTTTCAATCCTACCCTTAATTTATGGCTCCAACTTTCCCTCCAGTAATATGGCATATATGTATTTTGTGTTAACAAACTGAGAATCTCTTTCTATAATAATTTATTTTCATTCAACTTTAATTAAAGTGGACTCAAAGGAATTACAGAACAGATTAAATCAATTAATTAAACATTCTGACTTTTCAAGAAATTCTTAATATGTCAGTGGATTCCTCTGCCCTTCTCTAAAGTGGCCTTGGGGAAGAATATCAAGGCTTTAATCTTGATTCTAGGTATGCAAATAAAAATGGAGCTGATATGGTCTATCTGAATTATATTATCTTATTGGAAATACTGGTTAGGTCAGTTAGATCATTTACTGTTGAACTGAATTGAATGATAGAAAAGTCTGTGAGTGTGTGCCCAAAGTCCCAAGAGGAGAATGGAGGAGAGGGATTACAGAAAGGCCATCTTCCCTAGAAGATTATTTCTAACTTTCTTTCTCTCTGTATCTCTTTGTCTCTCTCCTCTCTGATGAACACACATGCCCTATGACAAAAACATTAAAAAAAAAGAAAATTGTTTTCCACTATAATCTCTGTAAGGAGAATTTCAAAAGAAATATTCATGTTTTTGTTTGTTATTGATTTTATTTTCATTAGACTTTGTTAACCCATTCAGTTAACAGGTTTAAGTCCTTATGCAAAGTGTTACTCTGATTATACCTCCCTGTCTTATGAAATTCCTTTTATTCACATGCCATAGCTCTTGGATCTATCCTTCAAATATTTTACTTTTCTCATGATTTCTAGTTCTTTGATCCCATTCTTCAGAGTTGTATTGTTTATTTGGGTACTTTTTCTGAGAGCCTCTCTTCCTGTTATTCTTCCAGAAAATAATTCACTGCATAGCAGTGACTATTCTCTTTTAAGTTGTTTATTTTTTAAATAAAATTATGTTTCTTCAGTTATCCAAATTGGTTCAGTGTTTGAATCACGTTTCTTGGTGGTTATTATTTTGAAGAAGGTTTTCTCATTAGTATACTGGAAGTCATCTGTTACGCTTGTTCATATGCATTTCTTACCTTTGGCTTATATAAATTGTGACTTTTTGCTGGTTTACACAAGATTAAAAATAATTAGTAGTATTAAACCAGTGAGAATTCATTATTAAAGTTTTTCTTTTGTTTTGTTCTCCAGATAGACTTATCATTAAATAAAATGGTTATATGGTTTGGGACAAAAAGTAATGATAAATACTCAAATATAAGCTGATTTTCATTTCCTAAGTAATAAAATAGTAAGTGTAACTATAATAATAACCAGAATGTAAACCACAATGTGCTATCATCTTTTTTTAAAATTTCTGTCTACCATATCAACATTCTGCCTACATAATGATACATAAAACCAATAACATCAGTGTCTTTTTTTGTTACCAAGTTAGTACACAAAAGTTGCTTAACATGAATTAAGACACATAGCTAAATATACAATGAATCTAGGTTTCAGTTCACTATAATGTGATTCTAATTTCACGCTCTATGCATGTATTTTATTTTGCAATTTCTTACTACTTCTGTTACTGTTATAGAGAACATGTCATTTCACTTCTTATAATAGGCATAGTTTCAGACATTGTTTTTTCCAGACCAATGACAGGAGTCTTCATAAAACGGGTACCCTATGTAGTGTGTGTCTATATGCACATTAAATTTCTTATGTTAGCTGAGTAGTTTAGAAATCTAGTTAAATGTTTTCATATTTCATATACTAACTTTTTTTTGCACATAGATATTTCCCTTTGTGTATTTAGTGACTTGGGGTGAGCCCACTTTGCAAATATGAATCATATGGTTTTTGCAAGAATAAAAAATTTATAGGTTTCAACTTCATGCAATGTTTGATATGTGATAAATGCCCAGTAACTGTAAGCTAAAACCAATAATAAATCAAGATAACAGTGAAATATTTTCCAGCAAGTTGTTTCTCCAGTGGCATTAGAATTTACATTGATTTCTCCTCCATTAAAAACAACTAAGGGACTAGCCCCATGACTAAAAATTAAGGGAGCTGGATTCCACATGGCCAACCACACTGTTCAAGTCCTGGCCCAGAGGCCTGAGAAATACTCTGGGGTTGTGTGACTATCAAAAACCCCAAAGGAAAGACAAATGGAGAAGAAGGGATGGTAGCATGATCATCTCTCTTTCGCTCTTTCTATTTCTCTAGTCTGGTGAGTACAGATGCTCTAAATAAAAAAAAAAAAAAAAAAAAAAAAAAAAAGAAAAAAAAAAAGGAAAGAAAGAAGAGAAATCTAAGATAGTTGGGTAAAGTACCTTTACAAATCTTGTGACTAATACCAACTGTGAAGCAAAAGCCTAAGAAAAAGCCAGCCTCTTTTAGTCCTAAGAAATACACAGAGCGTAAGAACTAAGCTCTCACTTTGGAGGATCTAACAGCATTACGGGTAATGGAAGGAAAAGTCTAAGTCCTGTGAAGGTGATGGATACGAATGGAGATGGTCTAAGTTAAGAATTGCATATGTAAGATAAGCTTAAGCCAGAAATAAGTCTACTCTAGTCTCAGACTCAATGACATATAAATGAATACAGGCTCTTGCCTGGTTTAGAATACTGAAAACATACTGAAAGGACCAAGGGAATTCATTGTTGAGCTTGGTTGAGGAGGTATCTACGTGTTAGTTCTCTAAGTTCCTGGTGTGTGTTAGTTGCCTAGGTTCCCAGTGGTAACAAACACTAAATATCTCAGGAAAAGCAACATTCATTTGAGCTTTCCAGAAGCCCACAAATTATTTTTCAAGGACAGTGACTAATGTAAAGTCAAAAATAACCAATCACACAAGTAACAGCATAACAGGAGACTGAGCAAGCAGAAAGAAACAGGCAGCGGAAATACACCCACATAGTCATCATATATATTGGAACCAACAGACGTGCATTATAAACCAAAAAATTATGTTAAAAATGAGAGAAACTTGAAAATATGTGCAAGGAATAGAATGTGTTATATGACTAAGATTATTTGAAAACGATTCAAATAAAACTTGTCAAAATAGAAAAAAAAAACAATCAGTGACCATAATTTAAATGGAGAGGGTAAGTTTGGCAGTGGATTGAAAAAAAATATGGAAAATGATGGCCCAGCTACAAGAGTATAAGTAGTAGTGTTCTGATGAGTGATTCTGACCACAGGTTCAAATCTGGCATTTATGTGAAGATGTGATTGCACCTACAAACTTAGGATATTTGCTAGTTGGAAGGCTGGAAGGAAGATTGAGGAATATCAAGACCCTGTCAAGATCATCTCTTTATTCTCTTCCTTTGTCTCATTCTCTTTCTCTTTCTGTCTCACTCTCTTTCTCTTTTTCAAACTCTCTCTGTCTGAAGAAATGTGTAAGATAAATTTCATTTTTTTCTTTCTTTTTTAATACAAAAAACTATATAAAAAGTTCTGAGGCTAAAAGACAAGTCATGAATTTATTTATATATATATAAACTAAGGAGGACAAAATTTGTAAGTCTAATATCGTTTCATTAGAGCAGTAGAAGGAGAAAAGACACAGGGACAGAGGAAGTAGCCCAGAAAACAATGATTGAGAGGTTTTTGAAATGATTTTTTTTTTTAAATAATAATTTCCTGGACTAGCAGTTGGCATAATGGCTATGTTGCTAGACTCCCAGGTAGTCGACCACGGTTCGAGTCTCAGACCCAGTGGCTTAAACTCACACCAGACATGTGTACATACTTGCCCAAAATCCAGAGAGGAGAATGGAGGAGAAGGGATTGCAGCATGACCATCACCCGTCTGTGGGGGGGGGTGATTTCTCGCTTTCTGTCTCTCTGTCTCTCTATCGCTCTCTGTTTTTCTGGTGAGTGTATGCGCCCCATAGCAAAAACCTTTCCAAAATAATAATAATAATAATAATTTCCAGAGAGTTAATTGCTTATGAATTATCAGTCTCCTATTAAAATGCCAAGTAACTTTCTCCTTAAGTTTCTGTATTGATCTTTCCACTTGGCCTGGGCTTTCTTTCAGAAAACAGCAGAATACATTTGTTATTGCCTAGATTCCATTTGGGCCTATAAGGAGGAAGTCTAGGGCCTATCACCTATAAAAAACCCCTTCTAGTGATTTGATTTGATCTCAAAGTCTTCAAGACCCAACTGGTACAATTAATCATTTTAGATAAAGTAAGGGATGAATTTTGCACCATGTTTTCTAGCTGGATTATTCTATTGTGAGGACAACTGGCCACAGAGTTCATAAGAATAACTAATCAATTACACTTCTGGGGTGACATTTTGTCACCAGCAAGTCAATATTAAAGGAATTGGAAAAGACGAACTTTTGGAAGAAGAAAAATAATCCAAGACAGAAATTCAGAGACAAAAGTAAACGATAAAGAAGAAAAAAGTCATTATTATTATTTCAATACCTGCAAACATTGACTGTATAGATCTTTAATAATGTTTTTGTATGATTAAAAACACAAAACTGCAAAACACACCAGAAACTTGTAAATCTTATAAAAGGAAGGTATATAAAGTTGAAATGTACTGTATTACATGATTTTAGACACCTTATCTTAGTTAATGCAATGGAATTAAAATTGTATAAAGCAATGAAATATTTTAAACCTAGATATATCAGTTCTATCAGCATAGAATAAATGATCCAGTTAAAAACATGTTGATTATCCCAGTGAATAAAACATGGTTGTTGTAAGAGATATTTAAAAATTTAAAAATGGAGGGAACAGCAGTTGACATAATGGCTATGTCGCTGGACTCCCATGTAGTCAACATGGTTCGAGTCCCAGACCCAGTGGCTTAAACTCACACCAGGCACGTGTGCGTGCATGCCCAAGATCCCAAGAGGAGAATGGAGGAGAAGGGATTGCAGCATCACCATCCCCCCTGGAGAGTTATTTCTCACTTTCTGTCTCTCTGTCTTTCTGGTGAGCACACGTGCCCTGTAGCAAAAACCTCTCAAAAATTATTTTTTTAAATGGAAAAGATATAAAACCAGGATTATAGAAGAAGTATATATACATATTTTAACCAAACGAAATAAGGTGTAGAACATATTACACAAAAATAGTAATGATAATATATAAAGCGATGTAGGAAGAGCTAATCCTGAAGTTAGAGGAAAGTTTATAGCTACAAAATCATACATTAGGGAAGATTAAAATCTAAAATGTAATGAGATGAACTTTCATTGCAAGAAACAAAATGATATAACGGAAAAGTAAACCAAATTATTGTAGAATAAATTTAAGAACATCAAAACTGAACAAGATTCATAGCCAAGTGGTTAAGAGAGCTGGATCACAAATGGCCAACTGCTATTTGAACACAGGCCCCAGCCATCATTTCCCCAGCAGTCTGTAAAACACTCAGCACCTGTGTATGCATCCCTAGGCCAAATCCAGACATAGCAGAGAAATAGAGGAGAAGGGATGGAAGCATACCATACTCCTCTGGAATGTACTTTTTCCCTCTCTTTCTCTCCGGCAAGTACACAGTCTCTCTGCCAATTGACATATACATAATACACATTTATAAAAGCAGAAGCTGATAAAATATGAAGTGCTACACAGATAATCATAGCATTGATCATTTGGGAATGACTAAAAAAATCTAATACATTCTTGGCATTTTTGCATGAGGAAAACAACCACAAGGAAAAACAGACCATGAGGGCTCCTCAATATATTAAAAGCATAACAATACTATGAATGAATTTTAAGGAGTGTATGTCAGAGTCCTAAATAAGACTCAGAAGGCATCATCTCAAAAGAAAAGGAAAGTCTGTTGAGAGAAAGAGTG
>NW_006199080.1:1327748-1330029 GCF_000334495.1 Tupaia belangeri chinensis
GTCTGGAAGCTGGTGGTGCCTCAGCCCCCCTGCTGGGAGGGAGGGAGTTTCTTTTGTGTAGTCATTATCTATTCTAGGAGACTGTGTGCCAGACTGATATGCAGGGGAGTTAGGCACCATGGGTAAGCACACATGGAACATTCAGTGGGTCTTTTTAATACATCTCTAGGAAGTCAGACCTCCCAGTAGGTGCTTTGGGTCTTTATCTGTTACTTCCTGGGTCAGTGTGAGCTTACAGTAGCAGAACTTGGAGTGTGTGTTCTGACCAAGATGGATTATGCAATAGTTCAGACTTGGACTTGGTTCCTTGCCAGGCCTAGGGCAATACCAAACAGTGCTCACAAGAGCTTTACTGAATAGGGCCTTACCAGGTACACAATTATAATAGAGAAATATCTAAGATTTACAAAATATCAAGTTAATTAATATAACATAAACTCTTAAAAACCTAAAATTATTAAAGGAAATGACTGATAATTAGCTTTGTGAATAAGACAGTAATGAAAACTCTAGGTCTTCTGACTATATCTGATCTAAATATCAGGTTGTCAAGAATGTCATGATGAATTTTTGCATAGAAAAACACACAAAAATATGCCCGACAATCTGAAATGTCAAATAGAGTGGAAGACATGGTGGTGTAAATATTTCAGCTTTCATCAGGTTATTTATAGATCCAAAACATTTCTAACCTAAAAACAATTTTTTTTGAGTGTGCAAATAGAACTTGATAACCTGACTCTAAATTTATGTGGAAATAAAAAAGGACAATATTATTATATCTTGAAGGACAAGGTAGGAAATCTGCTCCATTTGCTATCAAGACCTATTATAAGCATCTGTTAATAGATAAAATTTGGTATTGGTGTGTAGATAAATGTCTTGAAGTATAATAAAATAGGAAGCTCCCAAACAGATCCAAGCATGTATAGATAACCACCATATTGCAGGAGTAGCTTCACAAACCACTGGGGAAAGAACAGACTTTCAGTAAATAGTGTTAAGCAAATAAAGTACCTGCCACACTGGCATAAAATCAAATTACAATTAATGATACACATGTAATAATCAAAAGAAGATACCGTAGTAAATATGTTTCCTAAACGTGGAGATACTGTAAAAAATATCTTTCAAAATTTGGAGTTGAAAAAAGGCAAAAACATCAAGGTAAAGGAAATAATAAACCTGACTTCATTAGACTTAGAAATATCTATGTATCTGGGCTAGCAAGTGGCATGGCGGTTAAGATGCTGGACTTTCACATGGCAGACTTATGGTTGTGCCCTGGACCTGGTGGCATGCTTTCTCAATTTCCCTCTCCCTCTCTCTCTCTCTCTCTCTCTCTCTCTCTGATGAACACACATGCCCTATAGCAAACTTAAAAAACGATAATAAATAAAATAAATGATTTAAAAAAAGAAATATCTGCTTATCAAAAAATCTAAAAGAAGTAAAAAGACAAGACAAAAGGTTTAACATTTCTGTAATACATATAACTAATGAAAAATGAGTACATATAACCTAAGAATTGCTACAAGTATTTAGAAAAGTAACTGAAGATTCAAAAGGAAATTGGACAGAAGACTGAATTTATGGATTTAAAATGTAGCTAAGTGCAAAAGTTTCTATTTAGAACTTTATTCTAGCAAGAAGTACAGAATGCTATGGTCTGCTGACCTGCGAAGAATAGGGTAAGAAAACACTCGGACTAATATGTAACTATTTTCTAAATCCCACTTCCTTATCAGAAAGTGACCCATTGCTTGGACTGCTGTATAAAACTTCTTGCCTCCAGATCCTCTGCAGCAACCCATTTGGGCCCCTTCCATTACTTTGGAAACTTTTTCTCCTTCCCTAATAAATTCCACTTCGCTCTCCTCTCTGTGTATCCTCTAATTCTTCCTGAACCATGGACAAGAATGAACATAGGTGCTGGGTCTGATTACCCAGCATTCCCACCTCATTGGTGGAAAGGTATACAGAAAGATAGTCTGCCTTTATGCACACGTGAAGACCAAGATGCTCTATTCTCCAGAAGACATTTAAGAGGGTCAGAAGCATTAGGATACATGTTCAAGACTGTTGGCTCACTTTATGGTTCAGAGGCATAATGATTGAATTTCCATGCCATTGTGTGAGATGAACCTCCCTCAATCCTTATTATGATATTGGCATAGTATCTGTCAGATGTTTTTTTAAAAAGGAAAAGGAATGAATATACAGGATTTTTTTTTAAAGTTATTCCATGGAAAAAAGATTCAGAGACAGGGAGAGGGAAAGA
>NW_006199080.1:1330216-1343749 GCF_000334495.1 Tupaia belangeri chinensis
AGTGATAGAAAGAGAAAGAGAAACAGATACCCCTAGCAGGGTCTTTATGTTGAACTTATCCCCACTTTCAGCTGGTCAGATCACCTGATCCCAAAGCAAGATTTTTAATAGTAGAATGAAAAAATTGGTTTATAAAATAGATAAATAAACTATGAAAAAATCATAAAAGTAAAGGATATTAAATGGGGAAAAGCATGACTATACTGAAATGAAAATAAACTGCAGTTACATAAAATAATATAGGAGTTAAGAACATATTTTTGGGTAGAAAAACAAAAACAAAAAAGATTTTTCACGTGTAAAATATTCAATAACAGACAGAGTTAAGCTTACTCTGTTAAAGATGTATACATAGTTAGGTAAAATAGACAAGTAAGCAAATGAATATCGAAATGTCAACGTAGTCGTGATTTCTAATTACCAGAGAAGTTCAGACTGGAAACAACCCAAGATGGGGAAAAGGACAGTGAGTAGCTGATGATAGATCATGATTTTTATAGAGCTGGCATTTAAATAAATGTTCATGTTGTGATTATTCATTAAACAATACATGCATATTTTGTGTTCTTTTATGTATATGACACTTCGTTAAAAATATGATCAAGGTTAAAGTTTTCTTTTTATTCTTCTTGTTCTACTTAAGTACAATATTTCTTGGGTAAATAAATGTCTCATTACTTGTAGTGTTTTTATCATGTGTTTTAGCTATAATTTCAAGAGAACATCACAGTACGAAGTTTATATACGACCTTTAGAGAGCATTAAGACTCAAAATTTTCCGTGGGAGTTTGTGTGTAAAACAACACCTAGAGACAGAAAGAAGCAGCATGAGCTAAATTCCCGATAGTCATGAAGATAGTGACTTTGAAACATATGTCAGTAATATTTTAGGAACTGAGAAAATACAGATGGTGAATACATATGTATAAAACGATATAATATAAAAATTTGCATGAAGATAAAATATACTGTACATTTAAAAAAAAAAACTTCAAGCCCTAATTAAAATCTAAGTTTGTATTGAAGGATTTCTTTGAACAAATATTTATACAGTTATTATTTTATTTTTTGAGATATATTATTTTGGTACAAAATTCAATTGTAGAATATAATGGAAGTGCCTTAAATCAGGCCATGTACATTTTTCTGTTTAGAAACCATGATATTTTCATAACTTCTTGCAAATGCTTATTACAATGTAAATGATAGGTATATTTTAAAAAGACATAGTCCATTTTATCTTTTTAAAATCAGTATTCGGGACCAGCAGTTAGTGTATTGTAATGGCTATGTCACTGGACTCCCATGTAGTTGACCATGATTCAAATCACAGATCCAGTGGCTTAAACTCATGCCCGGCGTGTGTGAGTGCGTGCCCACGATCCTGAGAGGAGAATGAGGAGAAGGGTTTGCAGCTACTACATGGGAGTCCTGCAATGTAACCATTAGACCATCTGCTGGTCCCTTTTTCATGAAGCTTTGGAAGCCTCTTATATATCTTACCAAAAATAATATATTACACCAAGGAAATAAAGGAAATAAGTCAGCAAGTAGGGTTTATTTTACAGGAAAAAGAACAGATAGAACAGCTTTAACCTATAGATATTGGCTAAACACAGAATTTCCTCCGGTTATTAAACATGAATAAATGAAGTAAAATTGTAGAAGACTATGATCACCCTATAGAAGTTAACTAAACATGGTTAATTTTTTGAGTAATAAATAAAAGTATGTGATAATAATAAGAATGAAATTCTCAGCTTTGGAACTAACAGATGGCATAACAGTTATGTCCCCAGATTCCCACATGGCTGACCATGGTTCAAGTCCTGGACACAATGACTTGAAGCTCATGCCAGGCATGTGTGCATGCATGCCCCAAATCCCAAGAGGATAATGGAGAAGAATGGGTTGTGGCATAGCCATCTCCCTGGTGGGTGATTTCTCTCTTTCTGTCTCTCTGCCTCTCCTTTTCTCTCAGTGAGTGCACGTGTCCCATCACAAACACACAAACAGCTCTCAGCTTTATAATTTGGTGTGTATTGAAGAATTTCCAAAAAATGAAATTTACTGTTGACGCATTGACATGTTTTGAACAATTCGTTTAGGACTCTAAGCTGAAAGATGGATTTGCAGCTTGGCCTGGAATCATGGCAAATACTTGTGTTAACCAAGAGGATTAGTCTGTGTGGATCTTATCACGTTCTTTAACCCAAGAGGTAAGCCCCTTTGCAAAGGGAAAGGACCATTTCATTCCATGATTCTGTGATAGAATTTTTATGTGGCCTGTGTTAGTTCCCACACATAGAGAATACGGAAAATTGTCACTGCATTAAAACACTATCCTTGGGACCAGAAGATGGTGTAATGATTATATCACTGGACTTCCACATAGGTCACACAGTCAAGTCCAAAACATGGCAGCTTAAGACTCACCAGGCACATGTGTGTATGTGCCCCAAATCCTGAGATGAGATTGGAGAAGAAGGGATTGTGGTATGGGGTGATTTTGCTTTCAGTCTCTCTGTCTCTCCGGCAAGTGCACACATTCTATAGCTTGAATCTATTTCTGTAAAACAAAACAAAACAAAACAAAACAAAAACACTATCCTAAAAATATGCCCATCATCTTCCTCTGTATTAGTTTCTTTTAACATATTTCCAAAACATCATTCACAGTTTTCAAAATTATATCTATAACAAAACTCAGTTAAGTTTTATTTCTTTAAAAATCTTATTTTAAAGCTCATTGTGAGATAAAATTTATAATCTTTAATATCACTGTATTTTTCTTTTTCAAAAAGAATCATTGTATTTTATTTATTCATTCATTTTTAACTTGACTAGAGAGAGAGAGATACACACACATACATACATACACACACACACAAACACAAAACACTCTCAGAGAGACAGAGAGAGAGAGAGAAATTGAGAAAGCAAGCCATGAGATCTGGGACTTGAACCATTGTTGGCAATGTGGGAGTGTCCAGTGCCTTAAACACCATGCCACCTCCTGGCCCCTCATCACTGTATTTTTCTATCATGTAACCCTAAATGTATCTGTGATGAGATTTTTATCCATCACGATATTTTGTTAATGTTTTATATGAAAATATTTCCTGCTATAGTAATTGCTATGTGTTTTGCAACCTGATATGAAGCAAACCCAAATTCTTAACATACGTTCACTATGATCAGCCTCAAATCCACTCAATGCCTAATACTTGATAAATAGATTTTTGTTTAAATTCCTTATTAAACTTTAAAAAATTTTAGGTTGTTGCAAATGTCATGATGCATTTTTTTCATAAAAAAATGTGTAAATGACCCAATACTACGTATTTATTTGGCCTTATTTATCTTTAGGCCATCTGTTTAATAATTTGAAAAATTGATTATGGAATATTGGCCTTTTGTGCACTTCACATTTTTATTTCTTGTTCATTTTAGTATTTATTTTCTGTTAACTAACGTATATTCATATTATATATAATACAAGGAGAGAAACCCAGCTTAATCATTAGCTGGGCTTATACAAAAATGTTTCAAAAGTGAAAACAACTCTGAAATACATGTTAGGGAGCAAAGCAAGATGCTTAAAAATATTATATGACAGATGGAAAATCAGTAACAATTTAGTTTTGTTTCAAGAGTGTTCACTACAGAAATTCATCAGTATCTGTGGAAACTTACATCATGTTCATTACAGGACAGGGTAGGACAGAGCAAAATGGTGGTTGCTGTTCATGAGCTACAAGTTGATTACCTTGGGGTTAGCAAATTGGGAGGACTAGTTGGAGAGAAATTTTTAAAGGGTCATAGTGGAACAATTTTAATATTTCAGGAGTTATTCAGTTATTCATTTCTCTTTAACAGTATTTGCCTTGGGAAAAGCATCCTCATCCATAATGATAGCTAAGTTCTTATCTCTACATCTGCTCCCAAATCAGAAGAACAAGGAAGACTTACATGCTTAGGAAATGCTTCAATTTCAAGTAGATCATCAGTTTCTAACTTGATTATTATTATTTTTTTGGTGAATTTATTCATTACATTTTGACTGAATGAAAAATCTTGACTCTGAACAGAATAAAACAAAGAACACCGACGCTAGTAAACAGAAGGAGCAGATTATTAATAGACATCGATGTGTTCCCTTCAGCCACCCTGGATTTCCTTCATTCTAAATAGAAAATAAATCCTCCATCTAAATTTCTTAATTTTAAAAGTGTCATAATGGCCAGGTTTCTTATCTTTCTGTTTCATTCTTTGTCTTCTTGGTAGAGTGTTATCAAATACCAAGGGTTAGTCTTTGTAGGGCTGAGAATATTAGAAACAAAAGGAAATATTTTAAACATTTCATCTTTGATAATTAAAAATTTATAACTTGAAGCTAGATACATGGCTAAATACAGTCATGTTAATAAAGAGAAGGTAAAACGAGGAATTCAGATATCAAGACTTTCTAGCATCCAGGTTCTGGGCCTAGAACTATTAGGAGTTGGAAAGTCTGTTATTTGATTCAAGGTTCTGGGAAAAACTGAATTCTTTTTTAATGTCAGCTTCTACAGAATCTTAGAAAATCTGTTTTATATCTCCATGCATTGAAGACATCCAGATTATGGAAGTGTAATGCGTGTTGATTTTGAAAATGTAGATCCAGGACTTTGTGCTTGTAGAAATGACCACCAGCTTAGTAGTGCCTGATATGGTCATTTTTGGTGAGGTTCAAGATCTTTGTTTCATTGTCTCTATGGTTTTTCTTGTGAAGTTACCTGGACCTGTCCATCATAAATTTTGCTTTGTATATTGCAATAAAACTTTAAAAGGTTATAGTTAGTTATTGGAGGTGTAATTGCTAGTCTGACTGGTAAGAGTTTAGAGAATAAGCCTAAACATGTCCAGGTAGTAAATTTCTGATAGCCAAGAAAGTAAAGAATAATACCTAGGTCTTGATAGTTAATTCTTCAAATAATTACTTTAGCTTTATTTGTTCTTTTATTTTTCATTCTTAGCAGAGTATGATACAAGCAATGGAGTTTCTGGGTGATGGGCAGTACTATACACTCTATTTTATGTCAGCCTTATAAACTAGATGCCTCTAATCCTAGAAAAAATGTTTGGGCCTAGCAGATGGCTAAGTTGCTGGACTCCCATGCAGTTGACCATGGTGCAAGTCCCAGACTCGGTGGCATGAACTCATGCCAGGCATGTGTGCATGTGTGCCCAAGATTCCGAGAGGAGAATGGATGAGAAGGGATTGTGGCATGGCCATCCCCCCTGGGAGATTCTCACTTTCTGTCTCTCTCTCTCTCTGTCTTTCTGGAGAGCACATGTGCTCTATAGCAAAAACCTCTTCAAACAAACAAACAAAAATGTTGATAATATATCAAATTGAAAATATGAAGTCCAGAAAGCTGATTGCTGTTTCTTTTTTTTCTTTTAATTCATTTTGTTTTATGTTTGTATTTGTTAGAGAGGTTACCATTTGACAGAGAAAACTTATGCTTACATAGGAAGTAGACAACAGTGAAAATATTTTCATTCCCATTTAAAAGGAGTCAGCAAATGGAATGAAGTTTGAGGTGGCTGGATTCTACATGGCCGACTGAGAGGTTCTGGTATCAGTAGCTTGAGAAATATGCCGTGTGTGTGTGTGTGCATCCCTAAAATCCCAAAACAATGAAGGAGAAGGGATTGTGATGTTTCTCATTTTTTTCTCTCTCTTTCTCTCTTTCATTCTGTTGAGTGGATGTGCCTTTAGCAAAAACTTAAAAATAAAACAAAACAAAAAGCTGTCAGACAGAAAAATATGCCAGAGGCACCAGCATATGGCATAATGGTTACATCGCTGGGCTCCCACATAGTTGGCTGAGGTTCAAATCCTGGACTAGGCAGCTTAAAACTCACACCAGGTACATGTGTATGCCTGCTCAAAATCCTGAAAGAATAATGGAGGAGAAGGGCTTGCAGCATGTCCATCCCCTCTGGGGGATTGATTTCTCACTTTCTGTCTCTCTGTCTCTCTGTTTTTCCAGCAAGTGCATGCACACATCATATAGCAAATGTGCCAGAAATATCCTCAACAGTTTTAAGCAAAACTGTCCTACCTATCATAGTGGTTTTAAAATGTCAGCCAGGGACCAGCAGATGGTGTAGCACTTACATTTTTAGCCTCCCACACGGTCAGTAGACCTGGTGGCTTGAAACTCACACTGGGTAAGGGGACATGTGTATATGTTTCTCCTGCCAAGAGGAGACTGGAGGTGAAGTGATTAAGGTGTGGACATCCCCCCAGCAAAGGGGTGATTTGTTGCTTTCAGTCATTCCAGTGAGCACATAGACCCTATAGCAAAAATCTCTCAAAAAAAAAAAAAAAAAAAAAAAGATGTCAATTTACCCTTGCAATGATTTAATGACAATAGTATGTTAATAAATTATCTTGGATATTTATGATAGTAATAAATGAATTAATATATATAATAAATTATGTTAATAGTTATAATAATAAAGTATTCTAATTAATTATATTAATGTTATTAAATCAATAGTCATTCTGGGAGTGAGACTATATTATAAACAGAATGTACTTGGAGAAGTCTCTCCAGCATTTTGATTGACTGGGTAGTCATAAAAGTCATGACCCATTACTGCATAGAAGAACAGAAAAATAAGTCATGACTTTTCTGATGACCCACTATATTAAAAATCAAATGCCGCTCTATTTCACTGATTATATCTGATGATCCAATATATTGAAATTTAGAAACAAAAATAATTTTTGGACAGTTCATATTCCTGCCTTTCTGCTTGTACATGAAATGTATTTTAAACTGTGGCCTCTTATATATACTGGACCATCTAAAAAGTTATAACACATTTTGCATAGAAAAACAGAAAACTACATCATGACTTTTCCAGTGACTCAATACTTTTGGGAATGAAACAATTAAATTCATAACAATACCCTATGGTCCCTCAAAATATATCCTTCCCATAGGCAAAATATATCCCCCCCATCTTGATAGTCCCCAAAGTTTTAACCCATTACAGCATCAGCTCTAATTCTAAAAGATCTCATCTAAATAAAATCAACTCAAAAAGTTTCACATATCATAATCTAATTATCAAAGTCTGTCATAGCTGAGACTTTGGATATGATCCACCCAAGACAACATTCCTCTTCATCATGGACCCTTGAGGCCAGAAAACAAGTTAGAGCTAACAGACTGCACCGGTAGGATAGTCATGAGGTACACTTTCATTCTCCAAAAGGGAGAAGTACAAGGAAAAGTGATCTTGGTTCCCAAGCAAGTTCAAAAGATAGAAGGACAAATTTCATTAGATTTCAAGTACTGAGACTAGAAGATACTCTGCAGCCCAATGCTCTGTGCTCTGAGCCTTCTTGGCCCACCTGAGTGCAGGCCTGTCTTCTCCTCCCAAGGACATCCTATGAGGACAGATTTCAGCATCCATGACTCTGCCTTCTGAGTCATTCTTTATTCATTTCATTCTGACTCTTTCCTCTTAGTCCAAGCTGGCAATGTTTCTGCTGGTGTAATTTTCAAACAATCTTGTCAGTCTCCTGAGAATTTCACGGGAATTGCAACTCTTAAAAGAAAGATCCTCCATGCGCTTTCTCTGGATAACCACTCTCTATACCTGGATCATGCTAAAGGGTTGATTTGGTATGTGAGTAACACTCTTAGTTTCTTTATTAAATGGTTGTTTAACTATTCTCTCCATCCTATTGGTACAACAATTTTCCAAATCACCAGATGTTGCTTGTTTTTTGCTTAAAGTATATTTTTTCAATTTATTTATTTTCCTGCATTTTACTAGAAGCAGAAAAAAAAAAAAGCCATACTTTCAACAACTGAAATATCCTTAGTAAATATCCAAGCTCATCACTTGAAAGTTCTACTTTCCACAAAATAATGGAACATAGCTCAGCCAAGATCTCTGCCACTTTATAACAAGGATTGTCTTTCTTCTAGATTCCAGTAACATCTTTCTCATTTTTATCTCAGACTTTAAACAGAAGCATCCTTACAGTTCACATTTCTAGTAGCATTCTGTCCATGACAATAATGTATTCTCTAAGGTGACAGAAGCTTTCTATGTAACTTTTCTGTTGTTTTCTGTTTCCTCACCATGGATTTCTTTAATGGTCATTATTTTACCAAGATTCTCCTTAATTCAATCCAGGTTGCTTTTTTTCCATGAGAATATTCAAAACTCATCCAGCATTTACCCATTATCCAATTTTAGAGCCTCTTCCACATTTTTTAGGTATTTTGTTAGAGTACCCCCTTCATCCCAGTACCAAAATCTGTATTAGTTTCCTGAAGATATCATAACAATATTTCACAAACATGGTAACTTAGGACAGGAAAAATTTATTGTCTCAATCCCCAAAAATTCTGAAGTCAAAATATTGGCAAGTCTATCCTACCAAGAAGCCTCTTGAAGAGGATAGTTTCTAGCCTCTCTAGCTTCTCCTAGTCCAGGTATTCATTGGCTTGTAGCAACGTCACTTCAGTATCTTCCTCGGTCTTCGTATGGTTATTGTTCTTCTGTATTTGGGTACAAATATCTCTTATCTCTTTTCTTGTTAGGATGTAAGTCATTGCATTCTACTATAGACATCCTCTTTTTTAACTATTAGGTTGCTGGGAGAGTCATAATTTTTTTTCTGGTTTTATATGCAAAAAATACATCATGACCCAAAAATTACATCTTCAATGACCCTGTTTCCACATAAAGTTGCAAACTGAGATACCTGCAGTTAGTAATTCAACCTGTGTTCCCACCCACCTCAGTATTCTGTAATATTGATACCCATAGATGTTTTTGCAGGCAATGAATGCCCATGTAACTAACCCTTCATGAAAACCTCAGATTCTGAATTTTGAGTGGGCTTTTTCTTTTTCTTTTTTCAGAGGATTTTGCTATAGGGTGCATGCACTCGCCAGAAAGACAGAGAGAGACAGAGAGAAATAAAACAAGAAATCACCCCCTAGGGGGGAGGGCCACACCACAATCCCTTCTCCTCCATTCTCCTTTCAGGATCTTCGGCACGCGCACATACGCGCCTGGCATGAGTTTAAGCTACCAGGTCCTGGACTGGAACTGTGGTCGACTACATGGGAGTCCAGCAACATAGCCATTATGCAAACTGCTGGTCCCTGAATGGGCTTTCTTGAGCAGGAACACTGTACACACATTGCTGAATTTCATTGATGAATAAAGGAAAGCATTTTGTGTGAGTCAAATTCCCTCATCCCTGAGAGAGAGAATGTTGGAATCTGTGCCTAAATTTCTTCACACTCCCTCTTCTGTGTCTTTTTCCTAGTTGTTCCACTGTGTATCTTTTCACTGGCAAAGAAAAACACTGTACCCATGAGTACAACTACCCTTTAGTCTTGAGTGTCCTTCTAGCAAATCACTGAAAGTTTAGGTGGCTATGCAACCCTTGAAATACACAGGGGTTTGAGAAGGGCTCCAAATTCAGTATCTGACCTCTCAGGTCTGATCACAGGCAATATAAATATGACTCGCCAGGCTGCCTTATCAGAAAAAGCTGCTCTCTCTGCACTGGACTTGGTAGACAGCCATTGCACTGCAGTTTCAACAGAGTTGCAGTCAAAGATAAAACTTCCACTGATCCCCCTCTTCTCACCGAAAGTTGACATCTATCTTATCTGACTGTGTTCATACATGTTTCATTTCTAGTCTAGGCCCCTCCATTTAGATGCTTTCTTACCTGGAACCCCAGGTGAGACCCTTTTGGCACCTCCCCTAAGATCTTGTATGAGAGAAAGGGTAGTACACTAAACTAAGGAACTTTTTCTCTGTTTTGACTGAGTTCTCTGCTCCTAGCCTTCCCCCACTCCCTAAATCTGGCCCCACAGGTCCACGAGATAAAGTCTTTTGCTCAGTGCTCTCCAGTGAGATGTCATCCCCTCGTGCACTGAATGTTATCTGACTGACCCTTGCCCAGCATCATTCCATGAGAAATAACCCGACATTAGAAGGCCAGCTATTTTCTTTTTCTTTGCCTCTTCTCTGTACTATTGCAGTACATGAATAATGGCTTGATTGCTGCTTTCAGTTTGGCTCTTTGTCCTAATTGGCCACCTTGACACTGCGCAGCTTGACAATTACCATAAAGCAGAGGATTTTCACTTTCAGACTCACATTTTTAGCAGGGAAAAAACATTGTACTTTGTTGCTCTGTAAAGAACAGAAATAATATATGAAAGAGAGTTAAGAAAAAACATAGGAAACTGACCAGCCACAGTGATGTGGTGTAGCACAATATTCCATGATGCCCAGGCCATATAGAAAAGTCCTGGATTCACGTCCAGAGCTATCCTTGTGCACACTGAGTGCACACTGAGTGCACACGTGCACCAGATCCAGGCTGGTCAAGGCTGGGGGTCGGATCAAGAAGTGAAAACCATATAGGGAGCCCGTCCTTCTCTCTGTCTCTCTCTCCCTCTCTCTCTCTCTCTGTCTCCCTCCTTTGTTGGAGGGATATAAAAACTATAAAGAAAGGAAAACAGGCCCTTCAAAAGATTCTGAATCTTTTCCATTATAAATCTTTCTCCAAGTTCACGATGAAACAACTCTTTGTATTTTATTTAGCTTTATGTTTCAACTATCATAATCTTACCATAATAGTTTATTAAAATTAAACACATTCAAGGGACCAGCAATTAGTGTAATGGCTATGTTGCTGGACTCCCATGTAGTCGACTGCAGTTTCAGTCCTGGACCCGGTGGCTTAAACTCATGCCAGGTGTGTGTGCATGCGTGTCCAAGATCCCAAGAGGAGAATAGAGAAGGGATTGTGGTGTGGCCATCCATCCCCCCTGGGGGGTGATTTCTCGCTTTCTCTCTCTCTGTCTTTCTGGCAAACGCGTGCGCTGTATAGCAAAAAACTATCCAAAAAAAAAAAGAAAGTATTAAATCCTACATCTTTTAATACGTTTTCTCAGTTTCCTCTAGTTAACTATACTTCTGTTATTTTCATAGTCTACACTCATATAAATGAAAGCAAATATGATTATATCAAAAAGAAAACTTTTGTTTAAATACTTTGAGAGCACACTTATAAGGAAATAAGTGATGAAAGACAGGCATTGTTGGGACCAGCAGTTAGTGGAATGGCTATGTCACTGGACTCCCACGTAGTTGACCACAGTTCGCGTCCCCTACCCGGTGGCTTAAACTCACGCCGGGCACGTGTGCGTTCGTGTCCAAGATCCCGAGAGGAGAATGGAGGAGAAGGGATTGCCGCATGACCATCCCCCCGGGGGGGGGATTTCTCACTTTCTATCTCTCTGTCTCTCTCTGTCTGTTTGGCGAGCACACACGCCCTATAGTAAAAACCTCTGAAAAAAAAAAGAAAGACAGGCATTGTGTTTTTCTGCTTAATATTTACCAAATGTTTTCAGTCTGTAGCAGAAACTAAAAAATTAGAAAGTACAATAGCGGGAAGGCCAACTGTAGTTACTAGAGACAGTAGAGACAGTGTAGGAGCGGGTGTGTAATAGAGGGTGGGAGTGAGGTTATCAGGGAGAAATCAAAGACACCAAACAAATAGCAGACACAAAAATGAAAACTTATCTGTGATGACACTGTTTATGGTAATGTCCTTGACTTGACTAATATGCACTGTATTTATGTTAAGGAAAATCATGTCAGTGCTGTTAAGATGTACAGTGATTAAGTGTAAATAAAAAGAATTATATGCACTGTAAAAAGACACTTAAAGGATCAAGTTGAACCCCCTAGAATTTTTGCATGCAGGCCTTGTTTCATGCAAATTGTCTAAACACACAGAGTTCTCAGAGCTTTCTTTAACATATTATAGATTTTTAAATCTTTTTTCTTTTTTTTTTTGGAGAGGTTTTCGCTATAGGGCGCGTGCGCTCGCCAGACAGAGAGAGACATAGAGATAGAAAGCGAGAAATCACCCCCCCAGGGGGGATGGTCACGCCGCAATCCCTTCTCCTCCTTTCTCCTCTTGGGATCTTGGGCACGCATGCACACGCGCCCGGCGTGAGATTTAAGCCACTGGGTCCGAGACGCGAACCGCAGTCGACTACATGGGAGTCCAGCGACATAGCCATTACGCTAACTGCTGGTTTTAAATCTTTTTATAGAAGGTATATTGTCTACAAAAGAAGACAGGCTTACTTGTTCCCATTAAGTGGAGCCTATGATTTCTTTTTCTTTTCTTATTGTACTTGCTAAATTATTCTTCCAGTACAATATTAAAGAGAAATGGCTTACTGGCATCTTTGACTTTTCCTTGATTGTCAGTGAAAAAATTCAGTCCTCTCTTATTAAATGTAATGCTACTTTTAGGTTTTTCAGTGTTGCTTTGTACGAGGTTGAAGAAATTTCCTTTCAAAAAAACCTATTAAAAAAGAGGAAGAGACAGAAGAAAAAGAAGAAGAGTTTCCTTTCTAGAATGAAAGAAGAAGAAACCAAAACCTTGGTAATACTGAATATTGGCAAGAGCATAGTTCTCTCACATTCCTTGATGAACAGAAGATTTCGACAACCCCTTTAGAAAATCATTTGGAGTCATCCAGATGATGATCTGGATGATCAGAGTTTGGAAACTGAAAACAATTTCCAAATCAAACTGTATTCATATAAGTACGAATACAACAGTATTCATAACTGCATTACTGGAAAAGACCTAAACTGGAAAATAGAAATGCCAGTACAAAGTTACACTATACAGGCTCAGTGTAATATGTACAGAAGTTAAAAATGGCATATCTAGAGCAACAGTCGACAAAATCAATGCATCTTACAAACATGATGTTGAAAAACCATGCAACACCTGAAAGACTATACAGTACAATGAATCTATATAAAACTTAAACATAAGCAAAATGATTAATCTGTCAAAATTATAATAATTATTAACTTTGGTCATGCAAGCAATTTCTGGCTTCCTCATTATATCTCTTTTCCTCACTTGGCTGAAGATATTAGATGGTGATATGAATCCTTATAATGGTAAAGCTCACTGCCTGTGTGTTATGTCTGAGAGAGAAAGGAATACGGGGCACAAAAATGCAGTTAAATAAGAGGAATACATTCTGGAGTTCAGAAGGGTGACTACAGTTAACAAAAACTTGTTACATATTTCAAAATGGGTATAAGAAAAAAATTGTTATTCCCAAAACAAAGAAATAGTAGAGATTTGAGATGATGGATTTTTAAGTAGTCTGGTTTGATCATTGTACAGTGTACACATGTATCAACTGTATCAAAATATGACACTGTACTCCCAAGTGTTTACAATTACCTGCAAGTTTAAAACAACATAAAAGTAAAGGAGAGACAAAGAGAAAGAAAATTTGTGCAAATAGAAGTGCGTCGTAGTAAAACATGGACCTATGATCAAAAGTTTTACTCGCTGATCTATTTTTCTGCCTTTCCAGTTTCTATCTTCCTGCAACTGCATCAGCACCATTCACTTTCTTTTTTTTTTTTGGAGAG
>NW_006199080.1:1344256-1344531 GCF_000334495.1 Tupaia belangeri chinensis
AAAGAAAAAACTTCCAAAAAAAAAAAAAAAAAAGAACATGCAATATAGAGTGGACAAAAATGGACTGAAGAAAACAGAATGACTGGCTTTGTATTCCATGTTAAATTTTCACACATAAAGCAGAGATATTAGCTATGAAATGGAAAAAAAAGCTTTACATTTTTAAGAATTGGATGTTTTTATTTATTTATTTATTATCGTAATCTTGTTTATATTACATTTAATCACATATAACTTTACAGAGTATTACATTTCTTTTTCCAGAAGGAACATCA
>NW_006199080.1:1344680-1397148 GCF_000334495.1 Tupaia belangeri chinensis
CCAACATGAAATCCTTCTCAGACCAATCCAGTTGAGAAAACTATACACGTCATCACCAAGAGATAATAAATATCTGTGTCCCTCTAATGTCATGCCTCTCTATTTGTTTTCTTGCTATCTTTCTTTATACTCTTCTCTTCTCCCGCCCCTCCTTCAAAAAAAATTGGATATTTTAAAGAGTTGAAAACTGATTTTTTTTTTTGTTGGTGTTTTCCAAAAGTCATATGCCTGTCTTTCTTAGAGAGAGACAATTAGAGGGAAAGTAAGAAATCACCCTCCAGGGTTGGTGGCCATGCCACAATCCCTTAACTTCCATTCTTCTCCTGGGTTTATGGATTGTGCACACACACACACACACACACACACACACACACACACACACACACATTCAGCATGATTTTCCATCTGCTGGATCCAGGACTTGAACCACGGTTGGGCACATGGGAATCCAGAGCCCTTAACCATTACACCACCTGCTGGCTCCTCAAAGACTAATCTGTGAAAAAAAACAAAAAATCTTTTTCCACAAAGAAGAGATGGACATAAGACAAGAAGAACTGAGTTACTTTGCCCCGGCAGTCTGGATAAGGATTCCCCAGGGCGTGGGTCCTTTTAAGCTCATTGACCTCAAAGAAATTGACTATTTGAGAATAGTAAGACAGTTCTAACTATAGAAATGGTAGGAATAATAGGTCGCACCATAAAGACTAAGATGTTTCCCCATAATTCTCATGGGACCAACCCAAGAAAGATATTTGAAGACAATTTTAGTTTGCATTGTCCCCATCCACATGCAAAGAGCAAACCGACCAGAAAAATACTTGGTGTTAGAAATATTCTAAATTTGGACCAGCTGTTAGGGTAATGGCTATGTCGCTTGACTCCCATGTAGTTGACCGCGGTTCAAGTCCGGACCCGGTGGCTTAAACTCACTAAGGGCGCGTGTGCATGTATGCCCAAGATCCCAAGAGGAGAATGGAGGAGAAGGGTTTGTGACATGACCATCCTCCCAGGGGATGATTTCTCACTTTCTGTCTCTCTGGTGAGCGCATGCGCCTTATAGCAAAAACCTCTCCCCCCCAAAATAAGAAATATTCTAAATTATCTAAGTGACTAGATATTTGGCGGGTCTAAGGACTTTTTAGTGCAACAGAAATATAAGTTTTTGGGTCAGTTATATAACTTAGTGAGAAAGAAAGCTGGATGCTACATAAGTGACCACAGTTCAAATCCCAAATCTGGTGGCTTTAGATCACCCCAGGCACGTGTGTGTGCTTGGAGAAACAGAGAAGAAGTGATTGTGGCATGACCACACTGCATGGCTGGATGCTTTCTCCACCTGTCCATATTTCCATATGTGTTTAGTAGAAGCTTATAATGAATAGTAATAAAATATGTAGACTTTCTGGGAATGATTACAGATGAACAGACCAAATAAGTTTCTTCTATTCCCTGACAAATCTGGATGCTATATAAAATACCATGTCACCTGAATTTAGAAGTCTTGTGGGGGATAATAAATTGAAGATTAAAATAACCTTGCATTTAATGAGATGAAACAGTATCTGATAGAAAATTTATTTAGTTCATATATTATATTTCAAGCAATAAAATTATAATACTGTGTTCTACAGTCCAGAGCATGAGATAATATCTGAAGTTCACTTTCTAGAAAAATTTTTTTTTCATATTTTGGTTTCAATTAATTTCTTATATTATACATAGTGGTTATCATATCAAATAATATTTATTAAATATTTTATAAATAGTATCCCCTAGAGTTAAGAAAGACCCACAGTCCTGTAATTTAAACAGTCCAAAAAATTTTTAAAGAATGTATTTATTATTATTATTATTAATTTGTTATAGGGCACAAATGCTCACCAGAGAGAGACAAAAAGAGAGAGAGAGAGTGCAAGTGAGAAAGGAAGCCACCATGTCTGTGACTCAAACCTTTGTTGGCCATGTGAGAGTCCAGCACCCAACCACCACCTGCTGACCTGAGTCTAAATGTTTTTAAGAGGGAGCTGAAGCTAGACTCTTAACCAATCATCATGCATATGTTTCATGAAGGTGATATTAACTAGTCTATCCAGTTTCTAACTTTTAGTCCCTTAAATCTTTCAGTTATTAAAAAACCTGAAGTATGTTTTTGTTCCAGCAGAATTTTAGGAAACTGCTTATTGTATGAACTTGATCTTGATTTTTTGATTCCTGCTCACTTTAGTGGTTCACATTTAACTTACCTGAGCATATAATTTTGAAAAATATCCAATTCAGACCCATGTATGCCTTCTTAGACAGGCCCTGACAGATTCACTATTTATCTCTTAACAGTGCCTGGGAAAGGAGAAAGGAATGTGCTTATTTATCAAGGTGTCTGCTACTCCCATCGAACAAACAACTCTATCTTCAGGTAATGGCATGCTTTGTGGTTTATTATTATCTGCTTATAACACAAAGCGTATATATGAACATTATTATTTTGGCACTTCAAAAATAACACATTTGTGGCCATTTGGATAGTTGGCTAAATTTAAGGCTGGTCTTGGAAAATCGTGGTAATTAATTATGCACCATCTATTTATGATATAGATTTCACAGGCAAGTTTGTTAGTGGTGTTATTTATACCATCACCTGACAAATAAGTACCTGTAACGAAGACAAAAACGGTACAATAATTGGTTGACTAAGGTAAATATATCTAGTCAGATTCAGTGCATTTACGAAAAACTGAAACAATATTTCACATCAAACTAATATACATCAATCTAGAAGAAAACAATGAAGGTAATGTAGTGAGAACAGTAATTAATTGAGATGTTAAAAGATTCAAGCATGAATATGGATGTCTAAGCTAACTAGTAAACAGATAAAGGAGAGAGGAAAATATAAGTAGCGATTGCAGTCATTAAAAGACAGCTTAATAATATCTATTGACATCAAAGAAAGAAATAATGGGTTTTTTATAGAGGTTTTTGCTATAGGGCATGTGCACTCACCAGACAGAGAGAGAGAGACAAAGAGATATAAAGCGAGAAACCACCCCTCCCCAGGGGGGATGTCCACACCCCAATCCCTTCTCCTCCATTTTCCTCTCAGGATCTTGGGCACGCATGCACATGCACTCGGCATGAGTTTAAGCCACTGGGTCTGGGGTGCGAACCGCGGTTGACTACGTAATAGTCCAGCAACATAGCCATTATGCTAACTGCTGGTCCCAGTTTTCTTTACAAATCAGAAACCAACATATACTCATATAACAAATGTCAGAAAGCACATAGGGCTTTTAAAAATAATAGTTTAATATAGATAATAAAATAACAAATGATATAGAAGAATAAAAAAGGTCTTATTTAGCCATTTTACTCTAGACATACTTTGAAAATTCTATGTTTTTTTAATAATAAAATAATTTGAATATTACTGACAGTATGGGATCTCTTTGCTTAGGCTCTATTTTCAGAATTTGTGAAAAAGTATTTTTCACATATGTATATTTTAAGAAAAAAATTATTTCAACAAGAATGATTAACTGCATATCAAATGAAAATATACTCTAGAAATAATGAACTTTAAATTAAGTGTTATAATGATTATAACCATATAAAAGAGCAATAATAGTGTCTAATTCATGAGATAAAAAGAATGTAATATATTTTTAAAAAAATATTTTCAGAGTGAGATAATGATGTTATGTCTAGATATTATTAAATTAAATGAAAAAGATTATTAAAAAGTAGGTTAACTATTAATATTAAAGAATTAAAACAGGGATGACTCTTCTGGTATGATGGGTAAGAGAGCTGGATCCCACAGGGCCAACTGCTCCAGACCTGGAGGCTTAAATCACACTGGGCACCTGCACAGACATGCCCCAACCTGACAAAATACAGAAACAGAGGAGCAGAAATCACAACATGACTGCACATCCCACATGTGCACTCACCAGACAGAGAGAGAGAGACAAAGAGATATAAAGCGAGAAACCACCCCTCCCCAGGGGGGATGTCCACACCCCAATCCCTTCTCCTCCATTTTCCTCTCAGGATCTTGGGCACGCATGCACATGCACTCGGCATGAGTTTAAGCCACTGGGTCTGGGGTGCGAACCGCGGTTGACTACGTAATAGTCCAGCAACATAGCCATTATGCTAACTGCTGGTCCCAGTTTTCTTTACAAATCAGAAACCAACATATACTCATATAACAAATGTCAGAAAGCACATAGGGCTTTTAAAAATAATAGTTTAATATAGATAATAAAATAACAAATGATATAGAAGAATAAAAAAGGTCTTATTTAGCCATTTTACTCTAGACATACTTTGAAAATTCTATGTTTTTTTAATAATAAAATAATTTGAATATTACTGACAGTATGGGATCTCTTTGCTTAGGCTCTATTTTCAGAATTTGTGAAAAAGTATTTTTCACATATGTATATTTTAAGAAAAAAATTATTTCAACAAGAATGATTAACTGCATATCAAATGAAAATATACTCTAGAAATAATGAACTTTAAATTAAGTGTTATAATGATTATAACCATATAAAAGAGCAATAATAGTGTCTAATTCATGAGATAAAAAGAATGTAATATATTTTTAAAAAAATATTTTCAGAGTGAGATAATGATGTTATGTCTAGATATTATTAAATTAAATGAAAAAGATTATTAAAAAGTAGGTTAACTATTAATATTAAAGAATTAAAACAGGGATGACTCTTCTGGTATGATGGGTAAGAGAGCTGGATCCCACAGGGCCAACTGCTCCAGACCTGGAGGCTTAAATCACACTGGGCACCTGCACAGACATGCCCCAACCTGACAAAATACAGAAACAGAGGAGCAGAAATCACAACATGACTGCACATCCCACTGGAGATGCTCTATCCCTCTCCTCTCTCTCTCTCTCTCTCTCTCTTACTGTCTCTAATAAGTGCACATGTCCTAAATAATTTAAAAATTAATGAGTAAATAATTAAAACAAACATGTGAGAGGACAGCAGTTGGCATGGAGGTTAAGGCATGTGGATCCCACATGACCAAGTGGGCAGTTTGAGTCTCAGATTTGGTTACTTCAAAATCAGGCCTGTCAAATGCCCAATATCTGAGTAGGGATTATGACATGACCATCCATGTGAGGTAGTTGGTAGGGGGTAAAGGGGTGATTTCTCACTTTCTCTTTCTCTATATGACAAATGCATGTGTCCTATAACCAAACTACAAATAAAACATAAAGTTCATTTACAAGTGGATGATAAAGTCCTGGAATTCTATCTTTATATCTAGGATGCCTGATTAATAAGGACAGTGATATTTATTATGCAGATTTTAGGGTCCAAATATCACCTGGTGATAAGTGTCGTTATAGATGGTTTGCTGCTGGCCTCCTTGATTTAAAGCCTAGCCTTATAATATGTCTAAAGGATCTAGAGACTTGCTTGAGATCTCTAGCTCTCTTAGTTTCTTGGTCTTCCAATGCTCGCCTGCAGTCTGTTCCTCTTGTTTCAATCACATTTTTTTAAAAAATAAAATCCTCATGTGAATGTGCTCAATGGAGTTGAGTCAGTCCTTTCAAATATCCAAACTGAGGAAACTTCTGTCGCATATAAAATAAATAGTAAACTAATAAAAACAGAAAAGACAAAATAATGACAGCATACATCAATCATTTTTTTAAAAAAAGCAATAAAAACTAAGTAAAATAGAAAAAATCAAATAGCAAATGTGAATAGTTAAGCTAGAAATCCCTGCAACTATATGAGTAATTATCATAAATGTAAATGTAAATATGTGGAAAAACAAGAACTAAATATACTTTGTGTTCTTGTTTTGCATTTGTTTTTAAAACATGACTCAAAAAGTTTTCCCAGTGCTTAAGTTTATCTGAAACATTTATTATTTTTGGATAAAAATGTTTTCCTTAAATAAAATAAAATTTATGTTTTTCTTATAGTTAATGCTAGAATATGGCCTAAAAAGTATGACTTGACAACCTGTTTTCTCAACCCCCAGCTTCACTGTCTAGGCTTATTGATGTTGAAAAAGATAAATGTGACATTTCAGTTAGTATTCTGACTCATCGAGAAAGGAAACTAATCCAAGAAAACTGGGCCAACTGTAACTAAGAAAGGAAAATATGACAAAGACTATCTTTTTCTCAGCTTTATATGATGTTAACAATTTGCCTCATTGTGTCTTCTACATTTCTGAATTGTATTATTACTTAACATTTGGCATCCTTTTGAAACCACTCTTTCAGAGTTTAAAGTAAAAAGATCTGAATTTTTTAAAAGTAAACAAGATCAGGTTTTTTTAAAGCTGAGTTGTTTCTCACATAATTTCACATTAGAAATGAGAAGCCATGGAATCTCGCACAGGACAAGATTTTGTTCTTGGTTGATTAGAGTACCTGCTAGCTGAGAGACTTATAAAGCCTTGAACACTTGCCATTGGTAGAAGTCTGCCCAATGAAAAGTTAGGAGATTAAGTCATGCCAATATACTTTTATTGATCCTGTAAATCTTCAAATCAAAGATTTCTCTGAAAACATGAAGTTTGAGTTGGCCTCTTGTCTTCCAGATTGTATGTCTGACTTAGTAATTAGAAAATTTGCACGTGACTTCCTTGCAGGTATAGGTCTAGAGGAAACACAAATTGATCATCATAGAGGATTTTGTTTTTAAATTTTGCCATAGGGTGTGTGCACTTGCCAGAGACAGAGTAAGATATAGAAAGTGAGAGAGACAAAGAAAAAAACATCCCCCATGGGCAGTGGTCATGCCCCCATCCTTTCTTCTCCATGTATCCTTCATTTTGAAATTTTGGACATGCACACACAAATGCTTGGTGTGTTTTTCATGCCTCTTGGTCTGGGTATCAAGCTGCATAGTCTGATGTGAAATTGAGATGCCATAGGCTAGTGCTAGAAGATAATTTCTCTAAATTGCTGGTAGTAAACACAAGTAGTGCTGAAATGTGCCAAGTGCTCAAAAACCATTTTGCAAGATATTATGTATCCTGGAAAATTGTGTTTACATTTGCACCGTTGGTGTAAAACAATAGAGAGATAAACTACTAGCACTTTAACACAAATTAAGATAAATAAACCAAAATGTACCAAGAGTCACTTTTATCATTACTACACACTCATAGTTAAAAAATTGTTATTATATTCATATAATGTGTAATAGAGATAATTAACATATTAATCTCTTGATTTATCTAAAGATAATGTTGTGATCATTAAAAATGCTTTGTCTTAGCTATTTTGAAATATGTTATAAATTTTACACTGTAGCTCATAAATCTGTATGATTGTTATGTCAAGTAAAAAGGTCTGTTTTAATAAAGCATTTGAATTGGGGAAACTTGTACCGACCTGCATGAATTTTATATCTTCCCTATATTCAAAGCTTTTTAGACAAAATAAGTGGAGATGTTAATACATATAATTTATTATTTTAATATTAATGAAATGTTTTAATGTTTGGAAGATTTGTATAATTCATTGATTTTTTTTCAAATGATAAATGCATAATGATACACAATCACTTAGAGGTAAAATATTCATTCAAAGTACATGGTAAACTAGTGGATTTTGTTAAAGTATAAACATTTATTTATAAGGTTTTAGATTCCAAATTGCAATTAATCTTTACGAAAATATCTCTTGTCAAGTTTGAAAATAATATAAAAAATGGCCATAATTACCTGAAAAAAGTTACTAAAGTACTTTTCAATTTTTCTTGCTTTAATTCTAGGCAAAGTTAGCTGTTCCTTATGTGCTTCAAGTAAAACAACATAGCACAACAGATTAAATGCAAAAATAAGAATGGGAAATCAGTTCTTTACTATAAGGTTTAAACAATTAAACTCTTCTGGCTAATTATTTTGGATAATATTGTTATCCTCAAAAACATATTAACATAACGTGTTTAGTATTATTATTGCTATTATTATAAATTAGATCAATAAGTATATTTTAAAATGTCTTACTTTTAATTTCTCATATGGTAAATATTGATAAACTCTATAAGCCTCATAAATAAAATCTCTCGTGTTTTTACTAATTTTTAAGATGATAAAGATTTTCTGAAATTAAAAATTGGAGAAACTACTGTCCTTGAAAAATCTTTGCACTTCTTCACTAGGGAAAATACACACTGCTTTTGTGTATTCACAAAAGAAACTTTGGGCTTGATTGTGCAGTGGTAATGAACTGATCAAGAGAAGCTGGATTCTTATAGAAGACTGACATGTTTATGCTGTGATAAAACCATGTTGTACATTATAAAGATGTACAGTGTTTAAATGCAAGTAAAAAAATTTCAAGCACCAGCATATGGCATGGTGGTTATGTCTTTGGACTCCTACATGAGCAACTGCAGTTTGAGTCCCAGACCTGGTGCTTTGAAATTCAGTTTGTGCATGTGTGCATGCATACCCAAGATCCCAGGAGAATGGAGGAGGGATTGTGGTATGGTCACCCCCCTGGGTGATGATTTCTCACTTTCCCTTAATTCTCTCTGTCTTTTTCTGGTAAGCGCATATGCCTTAAGGCAAAAACTTCTAAAAATGTAAATACATTTTTTAAATGATAGACCTGTATATAAAAGACACATGTAACCATCTTTATGGCCGGATTGGAGGGCTAAGCATAGGAAGGGAATGTGGCATGTGATCCTGTTGAGAGTGTCTGTTTCTCTCTCTCTCTCTCACTTAGTCCTTTTATTTGACTTCTTACTAACGTTAATTGCTGTGAATCTCTATAGCACAAAATAGGCTTTTCAGAGTATGCATGCAGTACATGAAAATCAAAGCAAGGCTACTATATGTGTGTGTGTGTAATCACTTAACTTTACATTCTATGTCTATTAAATATTTCCTTCCTGAACCCCTTCCACTAATTCTCTGCTTTCCATCCCCCCTTTGCTATCTACCTCCCTTTTATACAGAGTATGGCATCTACACTTCTCCTCCCTACCATTGTAGTTTCAGATCTTTCAATTTCTACCAGACATTGAGAAGGGACATATGGTATTTTTCTTTCATAGCCTTGCTTCTCTTAGCATTTAATCTATATTTATCTACTTTGTATAAAATAACAGAATCTCATTGTTCCTTATGGCTGAGTAATATTTCATAGTGAACATATGCCACATTTTGTCAATTCATTCATCAGTTCTTGGACACTTAAGTTGATTCCATATCTTAGCAGTTGTGAATAATGTTGCAATAAACATGAATGTGCAAGTATTTCTGTAACTAAGTACTTTTCTGTCTTTAGGATAAATATCAAGGAGGAGGATTATTGTATAACATGGAAATTCTATTTCTAGGTTTTTGAGGAACCTCCATATAGGTTTCCATAGGGGTGTACCAACTTACATTCCCACCAGTAGTGCAGGAGGGTTCCCTTTTCCCCACAGTCAGATCATAACTGATCGTTCTTTCTTTCCTTGATCAAAGTCTTTAATTTTATTGGGGTTAAATGGTATCTCATTGTGGACGTGATTTGCATTACTCATGATAAGAAATGTTGAGCATTCTTTATATATATTTAAGTTTTTAGTATGTCTTCCTTAGAAAGTTTTCTGTTCTTTGCTAAAAGGTATAAGCAATGCAGTGGCATTCAGCCAATTGGCCTATTTTCAATTGAATTGTTTAAGTTTTTTTGCTTGTTTGTTTGTTTTTGTTTGTTTGTTTGTTTTTGGTAGGTGAGCTTCTGGACTTCCCTTTACACTCTGGTTTTCAATGCTTTTTCTGAAAGATTGTTTGCATATATTTCCTCTTATTTTGAGGGCTATCTCTGTAACTATTGTTTCCTTTGCTATGCAGAGGCTTTTTAAGTTGATGTAATTACACTTGTCTGTTTTTGGAATTTGTGCCTGTACTTCTGGGATGTTTCTTAAGAATTATTTGTTTACTCTAGTATCTTCAAGTGTTTCCCCTGTGCTTTTTCACAAGTAGTTTTATAGTTTGTGGCTCTATATTATATCTTTGTTAATTCTACCCAAATTAATTTAGAAATGCAATGCAATTCCAATGAAATTACCAGTGACATTTGTCACAGAAATGGAAAATATAGTCATAAAATTTGTCTGGAATCATAAAAGACCCCATATTACCAAGGCAATACTGTGCAAAAAGAATAAAATAGGAGGGATCTCACTACTGGACCTCATAATGTATTGCAAAATTGTGAAAATCAAAACAGCATGGTACTAGCACTAAAACAGATACAGAGACCAATGGAATAAAGAATCCAGGAAAAAATCCCAAAACATTCATCTGACTTATTTTTGACAAATGACACAAGACTATTCCGTGGACAAAAGAAAGTCTCTTCAGCAAATAATACTGGAAGAATTGAATATCCATCTGCAAAACTGGGCTCCTATCTCTCCCCATTAACAAAGATTCCCTCTCTTCTCTTTCTGTACATCTTTCACTCTTAAAAATTTATTTAAAATAGAAACATTTATTACTGTATTGTCATGTAAACAATTAACTATAATTTAAATAATGACTGAATAAAGGAATTGTGTTATATTAATTGTAGTATCTATTTTACAATGTGCCTGTTCACATAAAAATACAAAATTAAAAATTGTGATGATTATAGTCATAATGTAAATCTTCTAACATAAGCCTGTCAATGAACATGAGATTCTCATGTGGCCACAAGAAAGCACTCTATTTTTTTTTTTCTCTTACAGCGGTCTACTTCTTTCTCTGTCATGCTTTTTTTAAATTCCTTTTGTCTCCTCATAAGAATGAGAATATCTATTTTGATTTTTGGTTTTTTTTTTTTTTTGGTTTGAAGTTTACAAAATTTTAGTGATAAGACTTCTTTAAGGCACTCTCTCTGTCCTCACTTACCATTGTCAAAACTTGATACTGCTCTGCTGTGGCAAACCTCAGTATCAACAGATTTTATACTCTCCTACTGAGATTTTGGCATAGTGCTCTTTACAACCTTGTAATAACTGAAAATGGCTTTTATTCTTTTCGTTGCACTCTAGGATGAGAAGAATCTTAACAATCCTAACAATTTTCAGGGATTTTGAAGGAAATACACACACACACACACACACACACACACACACACATATATAATATAAATTTTAAATACATACTTATAAGTGTACATATATTTATATTTAATCATACACATACATATACACACAATATATATATGTAAATAATATACAAATATCTTGATTTCTCTTTATATATGTGACTTTGTTTTGTTGACGACAGAGAGTGTCAATGCCTTTGAATTCGGGTGATCCTATTATCAAAAATGTTTCAAGTTACATTATAAAGATATTTACCAACGTTTTTCCTATTTTGTTTCTTAGATCAGCAGGTAGTTTTCCCAGTGCAATGAGATATAAGCTAATTAGATCTTATAGTAAAATTCGTTATTTGTGGGAATAGCAGATGGTGTAGCACTTATGTCGCTGAACTCCCATGTAGTTGACACCAGTTCGAGTCCTGGACTCAGAGGCTTAAAACTCATGACAAGTGTATGTGCATGCATGCCACAAAACCCAAAAGAATGGAGGAGAAGGGATTGTGGCATGGCAATCCCACCTGGGGGTTTCTGTATTTCTGTCTCCATGGCAAGTGAACATGCCCTATAGCCAAAATCTCTCCTCTCACAAAAAACAAACAAACAAAAAATCTTTTATAATTTTTTTTTTTACTTTAGATGATTTAATGTAATTTCTAATTAGAGGATAAATATATAACATATATAACTTTTCCCTTTTTATGTTCTACGTTATTTTTCCCAGTTCTAAGCTTTATTTTGTCAGTTGCTTTAACTCATACTAAATTTATTAATGTGCAAAACAAGTGCTTTTCATATGTTAGATTTTACTTAGTCTATATTTTGTAGAAATGCTCATTAAAACAGAATTTTTTATTTTTATTATTTTTTAAATTTATTTTTATTTTTACAGAGGTTTTGCTATATGGCGTGTGTACTCACCTGAAAGACAGAGAGAGACAGAAAGATAGAAAGCAAGAAATCACCCCCCTGAGGGGATGGCCACGCCACAGTTTCTTCTCCTCTCAGGATCTTGGGCATGCACACACATGCATGCGCCCAATAAAACAGAATTTTTAGATTAAAAAAGGATTTTAATACTAATTACTATTGATTTGTCATGTTATTTTACTAAGTTTTTCTGTTTGTTTTTGTTTTACCATAGGGTGTGTGTGCTTGCCAGAGAGAGACAGAGATACGGGGAAAGTAAGAAATCACCACCCAGGGGTATGGCCACACCGTAATCCATTCTATTCCATTCTCTTTAGATCTTGGGCACACATACACAAGCTCCTGGCATAATTTTTAAGTCCTTAGGTCTGGGATTCAAATTGTGGTTCACCCTTTGGGAATCCAATACCTGAACCGCCATACTACCTGCTGACCCCAGAACAAGTAATTTAATATTTCTGAATTTTAAATTCATCTGTAAAAGAAGGAGAATGATATCTATTTCACATAATTATTATCAAGATGAATATAAAAAGTGTGTGCTGCATTCTAAAAATAGTTCCTTACTCATTTTGTTATCATGTAACTTTAACTTTAATTTTCCAAGATTATGACACAAAATAACTTCTGCCGTACTTCTGTTGTGTTCCTAGGAAGTGATGATTGATGATTCAGGAATTTGACCATTGGAATGATCATTCCTTAATGTGCTCTTCCAGTGCTTACAGTCGTTCACAATGGAGTGTCTCCTTGAGCATGACCCCAAAGCCAGCCTTTAACTTCTATTCACTTTAGTGCCTGTTGGTTTTTTTCCTCCTTTCTGGTTGACTAGTTATTTGTGTTTACTGCTCACAAATTCAATTGAGAAGCCTCATTGCTGACACTGCTCACTATTGGCACACCAGCTTCCATGCAGTGTACTTTTTACTGATGCTGCTAAAATTTCTACATGTTCCTGGTTTTCAGTCACTGATAATTCCTATGAAGAAGTGGAATAAACTGCTTTATGTCTGATGATATGTAAAATGATATCATTTTTACTCTGCATGTAAAGGCTTACCCCAACGGCTGGCCCCATAGCCCAATAGTTAAAAGAGCCACATGGCCAATAGCAGTTTGAATCTCTGCCCTTGGAAAGCATGCTGAATAAATGTGCACAAGTGCGTCGAATTCCAACAGGACAGAAAAATGGAGGAGAAGGGATTAAGGCATGATCACACCCCATTGGGGAGAGCTTTTGGTCTTTCTCTCCTCTTTTCTCCCTCCACTGTTTTCTGTCCCTCTCTGGTGAGCACACAAACTCTCTGGCATTTGAAAACCTAAAAATAAAGGCTTACACCAATAATGCTCCATCTTAACTAGTTTTGTTAGCTCCAAGCCATTATCTCCTGACTAGAGTCTCACCAATTTTTCTCCATTATTTTTTCTCCCACCTCTAAACATAGGAATCAAGACTAAATTTAAGTAAGTAGATAAAGCAATCACAATAAAAATAACTCTTCATTATCTTGTATCCTCTAGCTCTTCTCTCCGAAAAGTACTTTGAGAATAAAATCAACCCAAACACCATGAGCCATAAGCCAAAGATTGGGAAACTAACATTTAATTCTGGGATCAGAAGGTGGTGTAGCTTGAATGTAACCAAACCTACACAGGAAGGGCCGGTGCTTGTGTCCTGAGACCTCTGTGTGTATTTATGGCATACATGCTAATGAGCCCGGCTGCCTGAGGTTGAGGCAAATTACAACACGAAGACTTTGTTGGGAGTGTCTGCTTTTTCTGTCTCTGTCTCTCTAATAGGAGAAAAAATTAAAACCTTAATTCTCTAATATCCAAAATAAATAAAATGTCTTACGAAATATAATAAAATGTAAGTTAAAAATGGATGAAGCAGGGATATTTGTAGCATTGATACTCTACCTGAAATATGCTGGTGTTCCATGTACAGTGAAAAATAACAAGAAAAACATCCTTTATTTGTTTATTTTTATTTATTTTTTTCAGAGATATTTTGCTTTAGGGCATGTGCACTTGCTGGAGAGACAGAAAGAGAAAGAGAGATATAAAGAGAGAAATCACTCCCCCAGGAGAATGGCCACACTGCAATCTTTTCTCCTCCATTCCCTTCTCTGGATATTGGGCATGCACATGCAAGTGCCTGATGTGTTTTAATTCACCAGGTCTGGGACTTGAACTGCAGTCAATTATAGGGAAGTCCAGCAAATTAACGATTAGTTCATCTGCTGGTCCCTATTTATTGATTTTTTTTAAAGACATATTTTTTGTATAGAGTGTGTGTGCTCACTAGAAAGACAGAGAGACAGTAAGTGAGAAATCAACCCTCCTTGGGGGGAATGGCCATGCCACACTTCTCCATTCTCCTTGGGACTTGAACTGCAGTCAATTATAGGGAAGTCCAGCAAATTAACGATTAGTTCATCTGCTGGTCCCTATTTATTGATTTTTTTTAAAGACATATTTTTTGTATAGAGTGTGTGTGCTCACTAGAAAGACAGAGAGACAGTAAGTGAGAAATCAACCCTCCTTGGGGGGAATGGCCATGCCACACTTCTCCATTCTCCTCTTGGGACTTTGGTCACACACACACACACACACACACACACACACACACACACACTTGGCCAGTGTGATTGGTAAGCCACCAGGTCCAGGACTTGAACCCCAGTCGACTATATGGGAATCCAGCTATGTAACCATTATGCCACCTGCTGGTTCCAAACAGCATCCTTTATTTTCACCCTTTGAGGAATTCAGATTTAAAATGATTTTTGTAATAACCAATAGAATAGAGGGGGCTGGCAGGTGGCATAGTTGAAGGCACTGGATTCACACATGGCTAACAATAGTTTGTGTCCTGGACATGGTGGCTTGCTTCCTCACTTTCCCTTTTTCTCTCTTTCTGTCTCTCTCTGTCAAATTAAAAATAATAATAACAAAATTTAAGAAATTAATAAATTAAAAAATGATAAAATAGAAATAGAACAGTAAAGAGATTATTATCATGCATAAAAATTTTCATATAATGAGAAAAAGGCAGTATATCAGGTTGGGTAAAGTCTTTTTACAAGCAAAATGATAAATAGTGATTGAATGTTTAAAAAATAATTGGAATAGCAATATAAAAACAATCTGGAAAAAATAATGAAAAACTATTCGATGATGATGATGGAGATTTTAATGTCTTTGTAATGACTTATATGCATTGTAATCCTTTCGGAAAAAGAAATGCAATACACTGTAAAGTTATATGTGATTTGATGTAATATAAACAAGATTATGATCATAATAAATAAAATAAAAATAAAACAAAACATAAAAGGCAGAAGAAGGCCTTTGAAAATCCATAGTCTGTGGACCAGCAGTTTGCGTAATGGCTATGTTGCTGGACTTCCATGTAGTCAACCGTGGTTCAAGTCCTGGACCTGGTGGCTTAAATTCACACCGGCTACATGTACATGTGTGTGCAAGACTCCAGGAGGGGAATGAAGGAGAAGGGATTGCAACATGGCCATCTCCCTTTGGGGGTGATTTCTTGCTTCTGTCTCTCTGTCTCTGTCTTTCTGGCAAGCGCACGTGCCCTATAGGAGAAACCTCTCAAAAAAAAAAAAAAAAATTGTTGTCTGGTATATTGACGGGTAAGTTAAAAACAAATTGTAAAAATGAAATTCAGTGTTTAGTGTGTGTCAATTATATCAGATAGTCACTTTTTTCTGTTCTTGTTTTATTTTTATGATAAGTGCTTTATGAAAAATGTGTTGCCAAAGAAATATTTTGCATGAATCTTAATTGAGGCACATCACAGTCATAGCATTGTGTAATTCTGTTAAAGAATTTCCTAAATTTTAAATATGACAGCATATAAATATAAATAATTTAAGCACAACAACATTTAGCATTTTATGTCACTTTAGAAGATGTGAAATGCTTACACTTATATCACAATCGCTGTGAAAGGAGTCGTGATATTAATGGGTTACAGGTAATTACTTCTGTTTTACAGTAAAAGAAATACTGGGGTTGAAACACACTGTCTTTACTTATCCTGATGTTATTTAAAGGTCGGGCTTTTCACATGCTGATGTAAGGATATGACAGAAGCTGCAGCATGGAAGAGAGATGACACAGAGAAAGAATATAGCCTTCTGAATGAGAGATGCTGCTTTGGCTTGCAGTGATCTGTGACCCGTGAAAATATATTGAATCTCTTAGACTGTTTTCTCATTAAGAAAAGACTGATAGAAATAGTCCCCATGAGTCTACCATGGAGATTAAATAAGAAAACAATCTATGTAAAAATTCCTTTCAAGTGTTCAACATGTGGTATAAAATATGGTCAATAGTGGTTCCTCTTTACCATTTTCTTTGTATTAACATCAACCACATTTATATTAACCATTTACCCCAACCTCAAACACACACACACATGCACACACACACCACATCCCACATGCTTTCTGTTTATTTCATCCTCTTCTAAATATTAATTACATGGTTAACTAATTGAAGACTCAGAACACTGCCTTTGTAAATAGCTTTCTCATGTCATTTTTGCAAAAGGTTTCAAGCTATTATATCAAACTTGAATACAGATAATTTTAGAAATGTACATGGTGTATAATATTTAATAAACAACTAGTTATGTTTCATTTATTTCTAATATTTTGGAAACTTAATAATAGAAAGACCTGTTTTAAATATTACAGAATGCTGCTTCTTCAACCATGGGTTGAAATATATATGTATATATTTTTTTTCCTCTAAAATGCCAGTAGGCACATGCAGTTGCTAGAAAGAGATAGAGAAAGAAATATCCCGATGCCTTCATAGAATATGGTCACACTGTATCCCTTCTCTTCCATCTCCCCTTTAGGAATCTTGATACGTACATACATGAACCTGGCATGTTTCTGAAGCCACTGTGTTCAGGACTTCAACACATAGTAGCCCATGTGGTATCCAGCAGCCCCAACAACCATACCGTCAACTTGACCACAAGTGAAATATTGATCCCCAATCTTTAAGTTATCAATGAATCCCACGTGAGAAGAGAATTGCATTTTTTTAACCTGATCATTGAAGAAAATGAGCGAAAAGACTAATAATGGATCACTTCGTAATGATTTACCTAATGTCTTCACAAGTAGCAACTCTACATTGCAAATTTTACTTGTTTCTAGCACTTACTAAATGTGTTAAAACTTGATTATCACTAGCTCAAAATTTATCTTACGTCTGTTTTCATTCATTTAACTTTCTGTAGGCATCAAATGTTGATAATCCAGAAGGAACTATTTTAACTTGAACAAAACAATAAAGTAGGATGTTACCCTGGGCATTATCTAGCAAGAGAACAGGTTTGTAAGATAAAGGAGAGCTTAAGGTCAATATCTCAATTACCTTTTGTCCTGTAAATTATTTTTTCTATGTACAAAGTGACTTGGCAAGAGAATAGCATACCTGTGGAAGATTGTGCACTTAAGGTGCAGGATCTATTTTTCTTTGGATAAACAGAGTGCTTCACTCTTTTCCCTTTCTGCCAATCTTCCTTTCACAATGGCTAAATGACCTAAATGGAGAGCAGGTTGTTAAATATCTGAACTTCAAGATCCTAAAATGTACTGGAAGTTTGCCATATTGAAGATCTGACAAGACTGGTCTTGTTTTTTACTTAAACACTCCTCCCCATTTAGAAATTGATTATATAGAGAATGCGAATGTCCTGTTATTTCCTGCCACCATTTATGTTCATTGGCAAAAATCAATAACTTGACAGAATGTCTGTTTTTTCATTTCTTTTTATCCTGACTTCTACTGACGTATTTTTTGGAATGTTATCTTTCACAATTCTAGATACTATTAAAGAAAGGCAAGAACTCCGAAGATGCTTTGTTTTTAAGTGCTGCTCTACATAGAGTGATTTGGAAATACAGAATGAAAACAGAGAGGACAACGAGATGGGAAGATGAATGCATCGTCTTCCATCTGGCTAACATTCTGTCCATGTCTGGTCACCTCTTCTCATTGAAAGGCAACAACTATAGCGTATGTACTTTGACAACTGGATTCAAATCTAATTTCCAACATTTATTGGGCCCTCAACTTGAAGCTACAAACACATCTTTTCCTGTATTTTTAAAATAAAGGTAAAATAATTTAAATATGTCGAATGTAT
Organism: Tupaia belangeri chinensis; assembly: GCF_000334495.1. NCBI lineage: Eukaryota > Metazoa > Chordata > Mammalia > Scandentia > Tupaiidae > Tupaia > Tupaia belangeri. The sequence continues at coordinate 1,362,893 of NW_006199080.1, forward strand.
GGTAGAGAGTGAGAACATAGTAAAGATTCAATACATTTGCTAATGTTGTCATGGTCTGTTAATCTCAGATATGTTGCCCTTTCTGTAGTCTTTCTGAAGTGACTAGATTATGTCTCTCATTGGACCGCAGCCAAAGGTACCAAAGAGTAGTATTCTTTCTTCTTCATTTGATATTTTGCCAAAATTTAGAACTATATAGCCAAAGCTTAAGAAGAAATAGTAAAATCTCCATATAAATATATTTCTATGTGGAGAAAATTATTTCAAGTAACTATTATTCAAATCCCCATTTTTCAAAATCTTTCATTATTGCTACAGTGTCATAAATTAAATTATGTGAATCCAAATTCTCTTTCATAGCACAGAAGATATTGCAGGAAGAAAAATAAATTCATTGTACAAGATAAGCATAGGAAAGGGCAAAGTATTTTCAATTTGAAGAAACCAAGTGAGGCATAAGCCTTTCTCACTGTGCATGAAGTACTTAATTGAAATGATTAAAAATAATGTATTTAGCTAAATACCAACATAGTATTAATTGTTCACTTAGTGACACAAAAGTCACACTAAATAATCTAAACTAGTTTAAAGTTTTCAGCTTATACTTTTCAAAGAGTATCATGATAGTAGATTTGTTTGTAAAGATTAGAAAATATGAAAATATTGAACATAATTGTTCTGCCTAAATTCACATATACATACACATCATTTATCATTTGAATTTTTTTTAGAGTTTTTTGTTGCCATTGTTGTAGAGCATGTGCACTCGCTGGAGAGACAGACAGGGACAGAGAGATAAAAGCAAGAAATCACCTTCCAGAGGGGTGGGCCACACTACAGTCCCTTCTCCTCCATTCTCCTCTCAGGATTTGGAGCTCACATGCACACATGCCCAGCGCGTGTTTCAAGCTTCTAGGTCTGGAACTTGAACTGAAGTCAGTCATGTGGAAGTCCAGCGATGTAACCATTTCACCATCTGCTGGTCCACATTTGAAATTCTTAGTAGTTTTTAGTCTGTGTGCCGTAAGTATCATGTTTGGGACAAAATGAATGGAGGTGCTCTCTTGAACTTTTTTTTTTTACTATTCTCCTTTTTTTTTTTTTTTTTTTACTATTTCCACTCTGTCCTCCCAATTTATTTAGAATATATTTTTGGTTTCCTTTCTTTCTTAAGGACCCTCCAATGTATTCATTAAATATAATGGAAAGTATTATATTTTCATCAAACAGATTGAGATTTAGGTCAAACTTTCTCCCCCTACTATTTTAGAGGTCCCACTTTATAATTATACATACACTGAAAGATCAATGTATTATATAGTGAGATATGATACATAAAATGCCTGTCATAAATTAAATATGCAAACGAATAGATTTTTTTCTAATTTGCTTTAACAATTCAACTGTTTTTGCTATCTTCTCACTATTACCAATTACTGATGAGAAAAGCATTGTCTTCACACTTTATTTAGATGATGAAGAGGGATTTTTAAATCCTTTTCTTGGTTTTAGGACTTTCAAACATAAGTTATTATTAAGTTACACAACTTCTTTCTTGTCTCCTACTCTAATACTTGAAATTTTATTTAGTACTAAAGAAATATTAAAATAATAAATAAAATTAAAACAGGTTACTGATCATTTTAGTAGAAGTTTAAAAATCAAATTTTGAAGACCAGCTGATGGTGTCATGATTAAGATGTCTAGATCCCACATGACCAACTGTGCAGTTGAGTCTCAGACTCAGCAGATTGAAAAATACCCTTGGCATGTGTGTGTGTGCATGCGCAAAACCCCAAGAGGAGAATGGAGGAGGAAGGATTGTGGCATGGCTTTCCCGTTTGGAGGATGTTTTTTCACTTTGCTTCTCTCTCTGTGTCACTCCAGCAATCACATGTTCCCTATAGCAAACTTTTAAAAAAATATAAAATTTTGAGTTGACAATATCACAAACACACACAGCAAAAGATAATTTTTGAGAGATTCTTAACGAGTTGTTTCTTTGGAAGTCCAACTTTCTGAAAGCCATGAAGACCCAGTCATAACATCTATCAGTTTAGCTGATACAACTTACAACACTAGGGAAGTTTTTGTTAGGATCCACTAAACCGCCTTCCAAGCTGTGTATGGAAATCAAAATTTTGGCAGTGCTGGTGAGAAAACTAAGCATTTAATAAACTAAAAGATACTGAAAGATCAGCATGAAATAGCATGTTTCTACTTTATTCATAGGAAGCACAGGCTATGTCTCTGAAGTTTTGTCTCAAAGATGTTTTTCCCCAATGGAATAAACCCAAATCTTTTTTTTTTTTTTTTTTTTTTTTTTATTTTTTTATAAATTTATTTTGGGAAAAAACTTTCTGAAAGCCATGAAGACCCAGTCATAACATCTATCAGTTTAGCTGATACAACTTACAACACTAGGGAAGTTTTTGTTAGGATCCACTAAACCGCCTTCCAAGCTGTGTATGGAAATCAAAATTTTGGCAGTGCTGGTGAGAAAACTAAGCATTTAATAAACTAAAAGATACTGAAAGATCAGCATGAAATAGCATGTTTCTACTTTATTCATAGGAAGCACAGGCTATGTCTCTGAAGTTTTGTCCCAAAGATGTTTTTCCCCAATGGAATAAACCCAAATCTTTTTTTTTTTTTTTTTTTTAGATTTTTATATAGTAGATTTGGGGAAAAGTCAAGTTATCTTTTTTGTTCAAACTAATAATGCAATCTTTGGATTAATGAAACTTTTTGAAAACCTTGTTTGAATACTTATAAAAATTACTATAATTGTGTCCAATAGGTGGTGTGGTGGTTAAGGCATTGGACTTCCACATGATAAACCATGGTTCTAGTCTCAGACCTGGTGGCTTACTTCCTTACTTTCCTTTGCTTTCTCTGACTCTCTGGTGACCACACAAGCCCTATAACAAATGTTAGAATAACAATAACTATAAATGCAATTTAAAATTATAAAAAATTAAAATTATTTTTCATTCACCAATTATAATTGCTTATATTTATGGGTATCATTCAGTGAGCTTTTACAATATAATATTAGAAGTTTATTTATTTAATTATTCCACGTGTGTGAGACACACAGAGAGCGATACTTCACTATCAACAGGATCTGGATGGCACAGTCCACTGCCTGTTGTAGCCCAAGCATGAGTATGTGTACTGTGTGTACTCAAGGAGGTCTCCCATGTGGGTTGCTCTTGCAAGCTCCTCCCATTACCACAGTCGCAGCCCCAGAGCTTTTATATCATAGTCACAAGCTTCTGAAATTTCTTAGTGATTTGAGAAATAATTTTTCATTGGACATTCTGAAAATCAATTTCACACATAAATACTTCTCATCAGACAATTTGTCAGCTTAATTTATCATTTGATATGACTGCAAAGGTCTAGTGTATCCATTTATCAACTTCATAATCTTCCTAATTTTGTTTAAATATCCAATTTCTCAGTCTCTAAAATATATCAAAACAAGTGTATAATCATGTTGACTCTATCTGGAATAACCAATATAAGCAGGGTATTAATGTAACCCCATAACATGCTGAAAGAAATGCTATTGAAAATAAAAAGAAATGAAACATCTGATCAGAGACCCATTTAAACTAAGCAAATAACAGAATTAACTTTAATGTATAATTGCTTTTAAAATAATATCAATTTAGTGTTTGATAGGATGGTAGGAAAAAGTTATTTTAAACTTAGGTATTTGTTGGCACACTGATTACATTATGTGAACTATGATGTTAATGTGGTTATTTACTGTGGATACTGTCCATAATATTTGGCAGTATTTATGTCCTTGTGTTTTCATACTGAGTGCTTCCAAATGGCATGCTCTTTGACTCTCTAATTCCACCAAAGCACTTTTGTTCTTCAAGGAAAAACAGAATCACGAATGCTCCTCTGAATCTCTAGCCCAAACCTATGCCACTGTGTCAATGTGTCAGCAATCATTCTCTTTTTCTTCCCACTTTTTTTCCTCTCTTCTATTCTTCCTTTGTCTCATCCTCCGCATCTGTCTCTCCTTAATTCATTTTTTGTTTTAGTTTTTAATTTTGTTTATTTTTGACCTTCAGAGGGCACATGTGCTCACCAGAAAGAGACAAAAAGACAGAGATATAGAGAAGAGAGGGAGAAAGCCATCCTCCTCCCACTGCCAGTGGGGTGGGCCATACCACAATCTTTTCTCCTCCTTTCCTCCATGGACTTTACGCACACTCATACATATGTCCAGTGTATTCTTCAGCCATGTGATATTTGGCTCCTTTAACAACTGGTCCACAGGGCTAGCCCCTAATTCATCTTAAGCTATTTATAATCACCCTTTTAAAATTCTATATTTGTTGCTATTATCACTGCTTGGGTTTCTTTAATTCATAATTAGATTTTAAGCTGCTGAAGGAACATATTGCATAGCATATTTTAAAAATATAATTATAAGCCTTCAGGCTTATTCGGTCATCCAGAAATGTTGTGGATCACATTTATTGCTTAATTAGTACTTAAAGTGAAATCAATAGGTGGATGAACCTAAACTTTTGTTAGAGAAGATTTAGCCTAGTAAAAAATGATAATGTAACTAGAGGACATAAAAGGAGGATTAACAACTTTATAGTAAGGTAAGAGAAAGAAAATATTTAGAAAGAAAGGGAAATTGCACATACTATGTACCACTGTATCACTTCAGGGTAACTGGAGCTGCTTAGAGCTATTGTTATACCTGAATAAATGAATTAATTAATGTCATTAAACTTCTCTATTTGGGGCCAACAGGTAGCATGGTGATTAAGGCACTAAATTTCCACATGACCAACCATACTTTCAGTCCTGGTCCTGGCAGCTTGCAAATCATACCAGACGCATGTGCATGCATGCCCCAATCCAGGAGGAGGATGGAGGAGAAGGGATTATAGTGTGGGCAATCACTCCTGGGGGGAGGGAGGAGTGATTTCTCACTTTCTCTTTCTCTCTATCTGTTTCTTTTTCTGGTGAGTGCATGCACCCTCTGGCAAAAATCTAAAACAAACAACCAAAAATCTTCTCTACATGTTATGACCGAAGTTATTTCTCAGTTCTTAATTCTAAATGTGTACTTGGTCCACACGTACTTTAATTGGAAAATTTAGAAAGTATCTCTATTTCTTGCATCCTAAAAGAGACTAATGTGACAAAGCATATAAAATCAAGTCTAGTAAAATACCAAATTCAATATGGTTAGTTGTGAAAAAATACCTTTAAGGCTGACTCATTCGTTTAGAAGAAAATTGATTTTCAGGAGAAATGGTCAGGAAAAAAACATGGATCTTTTATTCATTCATCCATTTATTTGTCTAGCCCACAAAGGGAGGTAAAAGTATCCCTCTGTCCTCCAACTGTGTGGAAAAACAAAAAAAAAAGTGAACCTATACAACATGTTTAGGCAACACATCAAACAATGTAAAAATCTATGGAAAAAATGAAGCATAATAATGGCACCAGGAGTGAATATTTTGAGTTTCATATATTCAGAAACTTCCACACACCCATAGAAAATTAGAGTGTGCATTCTATGATCACCTGAGAGCGAAGCAGTCCCATCAGAGGGACTAACAAATACAAAACCTTTGACTATCATTGTTACAAAAACAGCTAGCTACAGTGTCTGGAGGATATTGAGCAGACAAGGGGTGAGGTCAGAGATATAAAGGATCTGGGTCCTTGGGTAGAATCTTCTTGGACATTACGAGGTCTTCTGTTTTCAGTGCAGAAAAGCTCAAGAGTCTTTGGGAGATTTTGAGGAAAGACATAAACTTTTATTTTGAAAGGCTTGTTCTACTTGCTTTATGGAGAAAAACTACAACAGAAAACTTGTTAGGCTAATATTACCTTTTTATTTTTGGGGAGAGAGGTTTTTGCTATTGGGTGCATGTGGTCGCCAAACAGACAGAGAGAAAAAGAGAGACAGAAAACTAGAAATCACCCCCCAGGGGGGATGGCCACGCTGCAATCCCTTCTCCTCCATTCTCCTCTTGGGATCTTGGGCACGCACACACATGTGCCTGGCATGAGTTTTAAGCCACCGGGTCCGGTACGCGAACCGTGGTCGACTACATGGGAGTCCAGTGACATAGCCATTACACTAACTGCTGGTCCCAGGCTAATATTATCTTAACTGAGATAAGGGCTGAACATGGCTCAACCCAGAATATTGGTGGGAAAGGTGTTTTAGATATATAGCCATGTATCACTTGCCCACCTGGTTATGTTCTCAGTAATGTGTCATTAGACAATTTTGTCATTGTGTGAACATCAGAGAGTGTACTTACAAAAACCTAGATGTAACGGCCTACTGCATACCTAGGCTATGTGAAATGGACTATTATAGCCTTATGATGCCTTCATCATGTGTGCACTTTGTAGGTATCAAAACATCATTGCATCAAACATAAATAGATAAGGATAAATATTGAAGATATGTCACTCAATTCTGTCGACCAGAGATAAAGGGGGAGGTGGCATGCTAAAAAAAAAAAAAAAAAAAAAAAAAAAAAGAGCAAAATCAAGTAAATCTGACCAATTAAAGAAGATCATTTTTACTCATATATATATATATATATATGTTATGAGTAAAATATGCTATTTTTAACTAGGATAATCTTGAAGTACTTACTGAAACAGGCAGGTTGTGTGGCAGTATAAATTAGAGAGAATAATTTATGTGAAAAATAGAAGTTGAATGGTATCAAACAAGGTTTCATTAGTAATACAGAAATATTGTGTAGTATATGCGCATGTGTGTGTAGTATACGTACTATATAATATGTATACATACATGCATACAAACATACCCACTGATACATATGCATAGACATTGGTTGATTGATAGAGAAATTTGGCTTTAAACAGTTGTGAGAGCTAGTTAAGTATTCTCCACTAAATCTTTCCCACTAAATCCGGTATTAGTAGTACAATTATATAGGGTAGGCAAGTCAGAAGGGACCCAGAATATAAAGTATGGGGTAGCACCCAAAATCAAGCCGGTACATAAAACTTGAACTGCAAGCACATGAAGATGCATGATAACTTATGTCATTTTTGGTCCTGACTTTGATGAGATCATGAAGAAATCAGGCCTTTCGCCATGTTTATTAATATCTTCACCAAATTCAAGAGTCTAAAAAGCTGAAAGAGGAACCAAAGGAAAGTGAAGGGATTACAAGTCATATCAATGCTGAACAGCAATCAAGTTAACCAACAGGCGAGTGGCAATATGTGTGAGCTATAAACTGATTGCTGCTTCATTGCTTCTCTCCAAATTTCCAACAAGATATCTTTTGTGAAATCACTCAAGAGGCATGATTTATATTTTAAAACAGGCAGTAGTACCTTAACTAAAAGGAACATTTGCAAAATGAGAAAAGGGTCCGTGACTGAGTCCTTGAACATCTCAAGGACTGCCATATGGTTTGTCACCTGCAATTTTTTTTTAATTAGTTGTTTTTCAAGTAAGAGTCAGGTTTATTATTTTTATTTTCATCAGGTTGAGAGTCAAAAAGGGGAGAAATAAATTAACCATAGAGAGATACAAAGAAAAAGAGAAACAGAAAGACAGAATACTGGGCCATTTTGTTTGCTAAAAATTATTTCAAAATACTTTCAGTGAAATTGAACTCAATGCCTTATTATCTTTAGATTACCTAAAATCTTTTTTACTTTTTATTTAAGGAATTAAGTAATACCCTTTTCTCATTAGATAGAAAACAGGATAAATCCATATTATGTATCATTTCAGAATTGGGGAAATAGTGATTATATAGAAGCAATTTTTAGACACATGGGAAATGCCTAAAAGGTAGGGCAATATTTTCTAAAAATTTAAATAAAATTGAAATACATAAACAAGTCTGTAGATTTAAAATGTAATGTCATTATGGGATAAGAGTGAAAAAAAGGATTTATAGCTTAATGAGGATTGAATTTTATTTCTGAAAATTGTAATTAGTTTAAGGATGGAAGAAAAATTGATCCAGAGGTAAGCTGCTGTGAGATCTTATCTCTTAGATCTAAGATAGCTTATTCCTAGATGTCTAAGATTTGGATAATTTACTATCTATCTTCTTATAACAATTCTTAGATATTTGTGAGATGTCCAGAGGGCATTGTTCCATGAGACAGGCCCTATTTCTATTAGACACTATCCTCTCTCAATTTGTTATGGAGGGATTCATTTTAATAACAATGACAAAGCACAATGAACTTAACGGCTCTATTTATGCAACTTACTTCAAACCATCTTTCCCTTTGCTTCTCATTTAAAATGACTGAAAATTTACCCTACATATTCTAAGTCCAGTTCTCTGCATATCAATCAGTAGTAATATTTTAAAATCCAACAATCTAGTGTTGTTCCTCCATACCTGACTCCAGAATACACTCTAACAGGAAATTAAAAGCCTCCTGGTTGCTAAATTTAATGAAAAACATTTCCATATTTATGTGAAAACATTACTCTATAGTTGCATTGGCACTGCTGAGCTCTGGCTCCTTGTAAGGCTATACTCCCTTGTTTGGCCTGATTATCCTGATATTTTCTTGATTATTTCTTTCCTTTTCTGCTTTTACTCTACTTGCATCTTAAATCCGTATTTCTAGTCAATTTTCTCACCTTTACTTTGGTTTCACACATGTGTATTTAACTGTATTCTGAACATCTTCTACACATCTCACAGATATCTAAGACTCACTAGTGGCCAATATAAACCAATCTATTACATGTTGGTGTACCACAGTCTCTTCTTCCTCCTCTAGTCTTGCTACCATTGGCTAAAAAGTCATAATTCATCTTTGAGTTCATTTGTGAACTCAGCACATATTTCAATTCAATAAACATACTATTCTTATTTTCTAGTAATTAATATCCAAAAAGGTTATGATATGATTAAGCTAATTAACAAGTCAAAAAACTTTGGTATAAAACTGGGCTGTGACACTTAGAGACTACATAGAATTAGATAAGTTTCTAAAAATCTATTTTTTTTTTTAAGTTTTTGCCTTATGGTGCATGTGCTTGCCAGAGAGACAGAGAGGGAAAGGGAGAAGTCTCCTCAGAGGAGATATGGCCATAGTCCAATTCCTTCTCTTCCATTCTCCTCTAGGATTTTGGGCATACTTGCACACATGCTGGGATGCAAACCCAGAGCCTTCCCAGAGTTCCTCCAGCATCTTTACACCAGCACCCTGACTGCCTCCACCTCTGCAACTGGGTCTTGACATTCATTTCCTTTTCTTTTTCTTTTTCTTTTTTTTTTTTTTTTTTTTTTTTTTTTTTTTGCTAGGGGACACAAGCACTCTTTATCTCTCCCTCCTTTTAGGATTCTGGGCATGCATACACACATGCCTGGTGTGTTTCTCAAGTTGCTGGTCCAAAACTTACTGCATGGTTGGCCATGTGGGTTATCACTGCCTTAACCACCAAGTCATGGCTGGCTCAAGGCTGTATTTCTAATTGTCCAACTCCATCCATGGTCACTCAACTGTACATTAAACTCCCTGTTTACATCAAATAGAATAACTCTTGAAAAATTAAGTAAACTGAAAAACAGTGTTTTACTTGTATATTCATCTACTTTTTCTGATCACAGACCATAGACATGGTGTCAAAGACTTAAAAACAGAACCATGAAAGGGAGAGTTTTCAGTCATTTTGTTCAGTAGAAATAGAGTCCAGAAAAGTGTAAGGCACATAGGAAGCATTCAAAAAATATGTGTTAAACAGACTATTGAATGCATGAAGAACAAATCACTGAATGATTGAAAATAAATGAAGTGGGTTGTTGCCTGTTGATAACGTGTATCCTCAGCTGGACTGGTGTGAAGTGTATTTGTGTTGGGTAAATTCATTTTACAAGCCAAGTGATGTACAGTGATTGAAGCTATAAAATAAATATTAAGCAATTAAGAAAAAATATATATCTACCAGTAAGGAAAGATAGTTTCTTAACTTTAAAAATATACCCCAGAAGAGACATAAATAGATAAAACTTAAATATGTACACACCACATACACACATACAACAGATGAGGCTGGACAGTAGCACAGTGGTAAAATTTAACATTCTGTGATGCTGACCCACATGAGAGGGTCCTGAATTGGCATCTAGAGAGTTCTGTGAGTATGCCAGGTACACATATGCCCATAATCTGGGACCGGCCGAGGCTGGTGGTGGATGGCAGCATCTGGATCATCTGGACAGATCGACTTATCCTTTGAAACAATTTAGAAGTTTCAAAATGTATCATAAAAGAATTTAAAAGTTTTATTAACTTTCATGGGTCTTATTTGAAATATAATACTCTTGGATGATTAGAAACTATACTTATTCTTTGTTTACTGTACAATGAATCAGCAATTTGTATTGGTGGTTTTCAACCTAGGAATATATGGAAAAAATAAAGACCTTATCATTCTAACCACATTCCTCTAAACCAAATGCAGATATGTTTTTATATCTTGAGAATATTAAATAAATAAATGTCCATCTTCTCAAATGAAGTTTAGCTCTTAAACTAATTCTAGGCTCTTCATACACTAACTGAAGAAGTTTTTTGGTGTTGAATGATTCAGTACTGGAAAAACTGTTCACAAAGCCTCTAATATGTTTGGGATAAAAAAATCAAATCGCAGGCTTCTGGAACATGAAGGTGGGAGAAAGCATTATCCCTTAAAATGATCTGGGGATTTTAGAAATGTACTTTTGTGATTTTTTTCTTGCTTTTCTAGAAAGAAGAGACAAAGTGTTTTAGTAAAAAGAAAACTGGACTAAGAATCAAATCGATTCCAGTTTGAATCACTTTCATTCTATGACCTTGGCAATAAAAAGACAAGCTTGGATGATGCAATGCTCCCCATTCCTCCTAGCTCTAATATTCTATGACCTAAATAGGATTCTCATTTTACAAAGCAGAAAATCATTCTCTATTGTACACAAATGACTGATTGGTGTCTGTGCATATGTGTATGCATATGTCTACATAGCAAGCTTGCTAGTGTTTGACTGCAATTGTTTTCTTTATTATGCCATTTAATTTTACTGCCAAAGTAAACAGAAAAGAGTTAATGTATGCTACTGAACTCCAAGTGAGATATTGATTTGCTCCACTCTTTAAAATAACACAATTGTTCGATATAAACAATAGCCAATATTGCCAATATATTTCAATACTTTTGCAGTCATTTACGATATGGTTTGTATCCATTTGTACACCAAGTAAATTGTCACATGTCAAGGAGTTTCGACGTGGAAAGTATAGGAAAAAGTGAGTTCAGCCCCTAGAAGTAAAACTGGCCCAATTGACAGTCAGAAGGAAAGCAAGGAATTCAGCTTTACCTCCAAGCTCACAATGTACTTGTCAACAACCTGAATACACTAGATCCTTCTCTAAAGTCTCCCTTACGGAACTGTTGATATCTTGATTTTGGCCTTGTAAGACTTGCAAGATTGAAACCAGCTAAGCCTACCTGGACATCTAAACTATAGAACTATGAGATTTAAAAATAGGAGTTGTTATAGGCAGTCACATTTATGAAAAAACTTTGTAACAACCATGGCAAATAATACAAAGCCTCTTTTAAAAAGAAACATCGTCCCTTAGATATAAATATCCTATCCTACTCCTTCTTATACACTACATGTTTTATTACTGTTTTTTGCAGGTATTTTTACTCCTAGGTCCAATAAATACCTGACTACAGATGTTCTTTCAGGTAGTTAGTATTTCATTCTTTTCAAACTCACCAGCCAGTGTTTAGGACGGATTTGTTTTTTGAAGATAACCACAACAGCTCCCATCCATATGTGTGTCCACAGTGTGATGTGCCACTTCTTTATCAAGAAGTGAAGTACAGTTCTTACTTCTTTATTTAAAAATGAGTGGGTTTTTTCACTACGTTGGCCAGCACCAACACAAAGCAGAAGTGGCACTATAATATTTCTGGATGTACCCGATAACCGACCTGTTAGCTTCTAGTTTCTGCCATTTGGAAGCCATCCACCTCCCTTTTGAGAGGGAGGCTGGGAGAGACTAAAGAACAGGTGAGGGACCACATACCTGAATGTGGAAGGCACATGGGATGGGTCTTCTACTGTCACAGATGGCCCAGTTGACACCCAAAGGCAAAAGGATCACAAGAGGATCACTGTTCAACCTAGCACTTCCCAATTGTTTTATCTTTACATTGTGAGTAATATAAATGGTTGTTTAAGTAACTGAAATTTTGGGATGGTATGTTATATAGCCATAAATATCTGAAATATACTGATTTAGGGAAAAATAAAAGAAAAAAAAGCAAACATTTCTGACCAGTTTTTCTTTCTTTTTTTTTTTTTAAAAAAGAAAGAAAATTAACTACTTATTCTCCATTTCTGACTCCATTCTCAATCTTGTGCATGTATGTGGAGGGATGCTTAAAAAACTTAAAACAAAAAATTAGAGAAATTTAATTTTGCTTATAGAATACAGATAAATTTACAAGCAGGCAGAATTTGACCAGAAGAGTTCAGAAAGATCTGCACAGTAATGTGAGTAGTGAACTCTTACAGGTAAGACACAGAAACAAAGTAGAAAAAAAACTGTGATTGGCTACAATTAGACATCTGCCCTATTTGAGCAAGATGTGATGAAATGGCTGCCTATGATTGGCTAAAAACTGGATGCTTATGATTGGATGAAACTCAGCTATTTTGTTATACTTCTAAAATAGGTTTTTATTTGTTTATTAGGCTGGGTAGTTACATAGGAGCTCAAATATGGAGTCCTCTTCATACTAATAGTCTCCCACTTTATCTAATAGGAGTCTGGCTCTTGGCCAAAAAACACAGATGAGTTATTTTCTCAGACCTGAAAATGGCAATTGAAAAAGCTTTTACCTATAGCCCTCACTATAAGAGGCTCACTTCACAGCCCGGTCATTGAAATATCCAAAGAGATTTGCGGCCACAGACTTGGCCCCATTGTGTAGACATGCTCTTTTTGCATATATATTTCAATTCCTCACAATTCCTTCATTCAGTGTCTTTATCGGAAGACTTTGTCCTGAAGCTTAGCTCAGGCACCTTTCCTGAAGCTTTCTGATGGGCTGAGGTGGGAGAAAACTTTAATCCACTTTGCTCTACTCTCATTACCTAGTAATTTTCCACTCTTAGCCTTTCCCCTCACTTTCCTCTGATTCACCTATCTATTAAATTCCAGCAGTATTTTGTCGAGGTGTCTTCAATAGTGAGATAATCCTCGACTATGTCTGTGCTGATCCATCTCAAACAGTGCACTATTTCAGCCAGGAAAATGGAGAACAGAGGAGTTGAAGCTTTCTCCAGTTTAGCTTCTCGTTTATGGCATCGTAATGTGTTTAAAGGCTTGACCATTGCTTTCATTTTGATTGTTTAGATTGTCCTCTAATAGCACAACTCCTTCTTCCCAGCTCAGCTGAGCCTGTGATATTCTTTAATGGTGAATAGAGCTGCTTGTGTTCTTCAATATTTGCTTTTTTAAATGCTGTGATGTTTTTATTTATTTATTTAGTAAGTAGTTTTACTGAATTGTTTCTGAAGTTTTCTTCCTTATTTTATTATCTTTACCAACAGAATTTATTTTTTCTTCACATTATTTATTATTTGTTTTTTGTATATACTTTCAATCATATTGTTTGGCTTACAATGAGACCATTTCAATATGTGCACATTTCTCCCCAGACCTGTTGATCAAAATATCTTTAACAGATAACACCACACCTCCCCATCCCATCAATGCTCTGCCTCTGTATCCCTTCTCCAAATGTCCTTCGTTAGGCCCCACTCCTCCAATGCTGTGATGTTTTATATTGAAATGCCAATCTTCAAATCTCAGTTGTCAAAACAATAAAAGCTTACTTCTCACTCAGGTGACCATGTTACAGAAGTGTCAGGGTGACTTCATGGGGTGTCAGGAATGACGGCTCTTCATAGTCCTTGATGTTTCATGTACAGAACAGCCACCATTTTAATTTTGCTGGTTACTATGTGAGACACAAAGAATGTCCAGGAGTGACATTCTCACTGTCAATTTAATGCTGTAGCCCAAATATAACACTCATCTTGTCTGCTCATATTCATTAGTCTTAATTTTTTAAGTTTATTTATTTATTTCTCCCACAAGTGAGAGAGAGAAAGAAAGAGAGGGAGAGAGGGGGAGAGAGAGAGAGAGAGACAGCATCCCCAATTGAATCTTAATGCTACAATCCACTACTAGCCTCATCCAGCCTTGAATCTTGGACACACACATGCCCAGTGTACTCAGGGAGGTTGGGAGATATGAACCTTACACTTTCTTATATGGGTCTGTCTCACAGAACATCATAGTTTGCCATTTATTTATCATCTAACCTCATTAGTCTTTCAATCACAGGCTGGATTGTACTCATGGAGTGCTTTGAGATTGATGTGGTAGTGCTGAGTGATAAACTATACACATGTGCTGGTTCTTGTCCTACGTTGAAGAAGAGTTAGAGACACAGGCACAGAGAGGAGAGTAAAATGGAGTTTTACTCCTCAGGAAGAATATAAAGCTTCCAATGCAATGGAAGGGGGTCCAATTGGGTTGCAGAAAAAAGACTGGATGTGAGGGCTTTTTAATCCAGGAATATGAGCAATGGGCTAGATCACCGACAAGGAAGTAGGCTTTAGAAAATAGTTACATGATAGTCTCAGTGATTGATTATTCTTTGAGGGGTCAGCAGACCATACCATTCTGTACTTCTTGTTAGAATACAGTTACTGAACAGAAACTGTTGCCCTAAGATACAATTACTTTGAGTCCCAATGCAGTCAATGTTTAGCTGTGAAAATTTAGTCACTGTGACTCCATCTTAGCCTTATTCTGTCTGTGTGCTCAATATCCCCATCTCCTGTCTTATTAGTAAGGAGTCATAAAGTACTTAAAGACATGTAAAATGGGTGTATATTGGTATGCTGTACATTAACCAGACTATAAAGGAAAAACACAGAGACTTCATTAAAAATAAAAACACAGCAACTTCCTTTTGGAGCCCCTACCCTATCTATTTATAAGTGGGGTCTAATTCCTATCTCAATATCATATTTTTAGAGTCTGGAGACAAGAAATACTTGGCAGGAAATCTTAAGACTACCCCTCTGAAAATGGCTTTCATGTAAACACCCTTTCCCCTCTCTTAGAATGCATGTCATTTGTTTCTGGGTACTCGCCGAATTATTCAATGTGAGGTACCATGGGTCCCAGTGAGTCATCTCTGGTTAAGAGTGAAATTCACATAATTCCTAAATACTAACTATCCCCAGATTCTGCTCCTACTTAGCAGAAGCAGCTCCTTCTGTTGGCTATTTCCACTTTCCAAGGATGTATCAGGAAATTTTTATTGACACTGGTTCATTTACATTACAGAACAACTCACAAAGGGGAGCAGTATTTTTAGACACAATAATTTCATCCAAGGAAGAAAAATGAATAACCCTATTTTCCAGGCAATACATAATTCCTTGCACAATGAATAATCAATACCAATATATCATTATGGTGCTTAGTTTGTAACATGATAAGAAACTTAGATAACTCTACCATAACTTTTTTTGAATAAGGATATGAAGAAAACTTTGGAAATGAGCAGGGCACATGCTATCATTGAATACTTAACGAGAAAAACTCAAGATAATGCTTCTGAGACAGAAAGTTTACTTGGAGCTTCTTGTTTGGAGAGATTGAGGGCAAAGTAATTCCTATTTTTCTGTCCTTGGTTTTGCTGCAAAAATTTAAATCCTTAGTCATCCTATTGTGTCTACATCTATCAATCATTATGTTTGTACATAGATATATGTAATTTTGCTTTGTCAATGAAAAAATCCTTTGGAAAGTCATCTGATTGATTATGCATTAATTATGGTCTGAAAGTTGAAAAGAGGGTTGGGAACACTGATTTGACACAATTCTCTAGTGACTCTCTTATGATTCTATTCTCTAATGATAGGCCCCAAGATTGCAAATCTATGAAGGTTATACAAATTGGGAAGCAAAATAAGAAATGAAGACTAAAAAATAAAATAAAAAAAAGGAAAGAAAAAGAAAGAAAGCAAATATCAACCATTGCTAGGAAATACAATTTGCTCAAGGCCAACTTTTATTGACAAGTACAAAGTTATCTCTAATTCATTTCCAATAATAAAGAGCAATCTAAAACAAGATATATTTAGGCTGACCTTCTTTTTTCCTTTTCTCAAGGTGATATGAACAAAGTAATGTTCCATAGAAAATCCTCCATATCCCTCCAGACAGAGATTACCATGATCATTTTGGTATTTCCCCTATGACTCACTCACTGACTATAAATGCCTAAGCCAAAGTCACTTCCTGTGATGACAGCAGGTTATTGGCAAATCTCCACAGAAATATCATCACAGTGAGGCCAGTACTAAATTAGAACAATGCTATTTAGCTTGATAGGAGTTGAAACCATTTTTCTGGCCTATAATAGATTTTATATAAGTACCCTTTAAGAAATTGCCCGAAAGCATCAACTACATTATTCTTTCAGAAACTGTCAGAGAGATGAGCTATGAAAAAATTAAAAATGGAAGCTTATTTCATTTAGAATATAATATGAACCGCATGCTATTCCCATGCTATTTATTAATAACACAAAAAAAGTTCATTTGTGTAACAAAAATGCTCCCGTGCATTGGACAAAATTCATGAATGAGCATAATTGGAAAGCCTGAAACCAGGGCTTATAGTAGATATGAGCAGGGATGCAGCCTTTGGGCCAGGTAAGACTAGGGGGCACTGACCCACCGAGAGCCATGGGATCTAATGAAACCTGCTGTTCTTACACCACATGATAAATGGAATGATTTTAAAGGCAGGACATTGGACAGTGGAAAAGTCTGTTGCTTAAAGGACAATCAGTTCTTTAAGTCTTTGATATGGCAACCTGTGAAAAATCATCTGAAAAGTGAATAATAAACTCTAGATTTGAATGTAGCTCTTTTGAAACCTGATTTAGACTTCTGAACAAATAAAACTTGCAAAATATTGGTACAAATACTTTCAAAAGCATTTGTTATGTTTGACAACGGGCATTGTTTAACCTTTATTTACAAAGAAGAACAAAATCAAACAGAAAAGCAAATATTTTTTGAACCTGTGAACAGAGTACATGACCCAACTAAGGTTCAGTTGCTCTCTTAGTTTTAAAAAAAAATATATAAAAAAAAATTAAGAGAGATTTTTGCTGTAAGGAGTGTGGACTTACCAGAGATACAGAGAGAGACAGAAAGAGAGAGAGAGAGAGAGAAAACACCCTCTTGGGGGATGGCCGTGCCACCATACCTTTTCTTCCATTCTCCTCTTGGGATTTTGGGCACACACTCACGTGCACACGGTGTGAGTTTCAAACTGTTGGGTCTGGGATTAGAACAGCTTTCAGCCATGTGGTAGTCCAGTGCCTTAACTACTACACCACCTGCTGGCCCTAGTGGCTTGCTCATGAAAATGAGCTTTGGTGTGGAAATAAACGAAGGACTACATGTGTAGCATGTGGGACAAATACTAGCTCATGGTGGATCATCCATAAGGTTGCCTTTCCTTCCCCTGCCTTTGCCTTCTCTGTCTTCCTGGATCTCTCCTTTTCCCATGTCTCCTTTCTTTTGCTCCTTTTCTTTTCAGCCTTCTTTGTTTTCCTTTCTTTGTTTTTTCATAAATTATTACATTTAATTTAAGGCTTAAATGTACAATTTAAGACTCGAGAAAACGATTGAAATAAGGAAATATTCAAAGCTAGTAAGTTATATATAGGGTAGTTTTGTTTTAGTACTCTTGTTTTCACTCTTTCATATTGATTTTTTCAAACATCCATTCTCCGAAGGACTCTTTCAACCAGCTTCTGCTGGGTGACAACTGAGCACTGAGGAGTCCCTACATAGGGTCATTTAGGGTTCATTAACTGAAATATTTTAATGCAAACACAGGGTGTTCCATTTGGTTCCTAATTTACATGCAAACTATTTCATTGTTGCTAAGTTTAGGTTTATTACCCAAATTTTGTATCTTTTTCAAACCAGAAATGTCTTTTCAAGTTGACAACTTAAATAAAATGTATTACATTGTCATCTTAATTGTGTACTAAATTAATATTGAGTATTCTTTCATTTTTCCATGTTAACCAGGTAATCCACATTCAATGAATATTTCTTGAATTTGAGAACTGATTGAACTCATATTCATCACTAGATGGCACCCTAAATTTATTCTTATATATATTCTTCCACTAGAAGACACAGCACTTGTTTTATAAAGAATTCATTGTGTGAATAAGTCATTCAACCCCCTCTTTCCATGTCCGTAATTAAGAATTCCCTTCTGTGATCAATAACTAAGAGAACTTACAATATTTAATAAAAAAGAGTTAAGTGATTGCTAATACAAGGGAAAAAAAAACTGAACTCTAAAGAGAATGTAGTGGTTCTTTTTAAATCTTTTTTCATACAATTTTCAGTATGTTTCTAATTGATAAGGTCTTGCTTTTATATATTCAATAACATGGGGTATTTAAAGGGCTCTTGTTTCTGTAAATCTAAAACCATTGATTTGCTCACCTTTTAAAAAAATCGCTTTCCTTCTTCAGAATTACTTTTATTCATAACTAAATACGCAAACAGCATGGATGTAGTGAAGATGAGCACATGTTTGTTAAAATATGCTTTTCAAATTAAATATAATTGTATGTAGGCTGCCTCAAATATGAAATTACTTACATAAGTCCTGTTTCCCCAGATGCTAGAAATCCTTCACAGTCTTCATTTTTCTAAAGAAGATTTTTTATTTTCTAAGAGGACTAGGCACTTTCTTGTCTCACTTTCACTTGTAAGTGATGACATCCTGTATAAGAAGATAAGCATGAACCTTTGGAAACATGATCCTGATCATTTGAAAAGTATCAGGCTGGTGATCCTATGACCCTGGCATAATTGAAACCATCAACTGTTCTCTGCCCTGGGACTGCAGCCGGGATGGTTAGCATCAGGGGCGGTGAGGTGGTGCGGCCTCACATTCACACTGTCAATTAGACTGCATTAAGGAACACTTCTAGCAAGGCTAATGCCACTGCTAGGAAAAGCGCAGGCATTTAAAGATAGCCGACACTTTGAAATATTCTGTACTATAAGCCAACATTTTCTATGGATGAAAGTCAATATATCTTGCTCTTATTCTATGCTAAGGTCATGACTTCAATTATTATGTAAAAATGGGTTGCTCCGAATATTTTTGGCTTTGCTGATGACTACAGATTTTTTTTTCCCCTTATCCTGACTGCACACTAAAGATTGACTCTCTAATTCTCTGGGTCAGATAAGTGAGGAAATGACTATTATAGTCTTCCTTTCCACATGAGAGAATGAGGTCTGTGAATAAAATCTCTTCTGGAAAATGAAAAAAAAAAAAAAAAAAAGAAATGGAGATTCATGTTGCATTGCTGTATAGTTTCTTGGTTGCCGCAGAAGTCTCTTTGTAATGGCAAATGTGTAATGTGAAAACTTTAATACTGATAAACAGTAAAAGTTTACTATATGATACGAATGGGA
The DNA here is from genome assembly GCF_000334495.1 of Tupaia belangeri chinensis. NCBI lineage: Eukaryota > Metazoa > Chordata > Mammalia > Scandentia > Tupaiidae > Tupaia > Tupaia belangeri. The sequence goes on from NW_006199080.1 coordinate 1,382,533, forward strand.
GAGGTAGAACATTGTACTTTGAAATATATATTTATTTCATCTCTATTTTACACATTCATGTTGCATAGAGGGAAGTATTGTAGTCTTAAAAATAATATTATAAAACTATAATAATATAAAGCTAATAATATTATTTTCTTTAAATGCCCCATTGATTAGTAAACTCTATTATACAATATAAATATAAATTTATTTTAGAATTATTCTTCATTTGAAATAAATGGCAGTGCCAATATTGATTCATTTCGGATAGTAATGTAATGAGACCAATAATTAAGGAAAAAATATATTTCTTCATTGTTGTAAAGAAAACATTCAAAACAATTATTTCCTTTTTTGCCCAATATGCACGAAGCTATTAGAAGTAGCTAACTTAGATTTGAATCTCAACTATTTTTGTTAGCTTTGGGAATTTGGACAAATTATTTAATCTCTTTAAGCACAGGATTCTTCATTTCAAAATAAGAAAAAAATCATACTTAAACAATCCTACCATCGGTTGCCTATTTGGCAAAAGACCTAGAACTGAAAGGCTGAAAATCATGGCCAAGTATTCATGATACAGATTAACTCTAACTTCTTCTGGGACATAACTATTTATTTTTATGGTCCTTCCACAAATTCCAGCTCAGCTGTGTCACTTGCTGTTCCAAACTTTGTCAATTAGTAGGGTTTAAAACACAGGACAGCTTTTTCTTCAGTAGAAACATATATCTGAATTATTTTAAAATGCTCTAAGTAATTATGATGATATTTAGCGAGAATTATCCACGATAATCTGATCTTTTGAAAAGTATTGGCTCACTAATACAATTGAAACTACATCTGTTTTAAAATCTAAAAATACAAAAAGTAAAAAGATGTGTTAATGATTTTAAAAATTGGGAATAAAGTAATATATTTATTCTAACGGTTTGAATTGGAAAAGAATATTTGGGCCCATATTAATATGATTCTACTTCCTAATGGACTTCTGATTCTAGTACTTAATTCCTTGATTCTATTTCTTAAGCCTTTGCTAATCAAGATATTGGTTCACAGAACTACAGCATATGTATCACATGGCAACTTGTGACAGGTGCAAAGTTTCAGGTATCAAATCAGACCTATCATAGTTAAGCAACAGCTCTAGTTGAATCATAAAAAGGACATTTTGAAAGGCATCACTATCTTTACTAATGCACATAGTTTCATAACCTGAACAAATTACTATGGTCAGTGATGTATCAGTCAAAGACGTTTATTCCAGAATGACTATACCCAGCTTTCTTCATAATTAGGAGAAGGAGATTATATGATTCAAGTTATAAGTCAGAAATAAATGGACTAGATTGAAAAATTGCTTGTAGCACAAAAGAGAGAAAACAGGGTCCAACTAATTATTTTTCTGGCAGGTAAATTCAGAGTATATTCCTCATATACTTCTATATGTCTGTATTTGTGAGGCTGGCTCCATAGCCTCCTAATTAAGGGAGCCAGGTCATCATGACTGACCATATCGACTGGTTTAATATTTAGAAAATGACTTTAGATGTTAGCATTAAGTACATATTCATAATGACTATATTTCCAGCACAGAGTAACACAGGTTTTGTCAGGATAATAGTGTTTGGTACTGTATAAAATATAGTCTAGCATTTTTCTAAACCATAAAGTGTTGGTGATTTTAGAAGACTGTAAAAAAGAAAAACATCAAAGATCAAAGATATTGATACTTTGAATTTTAGGAACAACTACAATATAAAATTATTACTTTATAATTAGGCACATACATTTTGAAATAAAAGATTTATTATAAAAAATAAGAATAAATATATTTTTTTAGATTAACTAAAGTTGAGAAAGATTAAGTGACATGTAAAACAGTGTAATTGGGTCTTTGTCTAATGTATGATCTTTTGACACACCAAGTATACTTTCGCTAACCTTCACTAACCATTCTTTATAAAATACTCCCTAGTGCATGTGTGTTTCTATGAGACCATAAGCTTCATAGGAGCAAAATTCCCATTCCCCACACATGATAGGGCTTCCATACTCACCTTCTTATATATACTTGAGCAGTGTATGTCATGTTTTGGGTCTTTGAAAAAGTTGTGATGCATTTTTTCGTAGAAACCCATAGAAAAACACATCATGGCTTTTCGAATGACCCAATACTTTATGAGGACCTGGCCTATAACCTGCGATACATATATATGAAAGAAAGAGAAGAAAGGAAAAGAAGAAAGAATACAAGAAAGAAGAAAGAAAAAGAAGAGAGAAAGAAAAAGTTTTATAAATGATTTATATTCACAACATGCAACCCAAATCTTGTAACAAAGCAGGTACTCAAGCAAATTTTTTTTCCTCCTATTAAGAAGCTAGTCAACATTTAGCAAATGCCCAACTCCAATAATAGTTTATTTATTTAAAATGTTAATTTATGAGTTTGGTTGGATGAAAACTCCAATTTATTTATCATCAGTAATCATATGCTATTCACATATATTTTAGCCATAGTTGTCAAAATGGCATAAAGTGGTTTCAAGAAAGCAATCTGTAGAGGAATATGAATTATAATAAATATGGCAAAATCTTTAAAAAAGTAAAGACTAGATTAATTAAATTACATGCTAACAGTAAAATTGTGGGGAACATTTTACAAGAAATCATTACATTTTAAATATGAAGCAAGTTGTGCATTTGTTATTTAATTGACTAGGTTGAGAAGATTTTGAACTCACAGATGCACAGAAGAAGTGAATGGCTGGGAGAGAGGAGAGGAAGAAAATACCGTGGTCCAAGAGCCAGTAACATTTATTATATAAAGCGGGTTTGGGGAAAGATTTGGACATTGATGCTCAATTACAACCAATCGTCATGGCTCTGTTTAGTAGGGTAGCAGCTATGACAGGTTTTCTTGTGAATCTGAGTGGAGCTCTAACCATCTCCACTAGAAGAGTAGGAAACCATGTGACTTCTAAGGAAACATCATAATGAAAGAAGCTGAATCCATTTAGACTAGGGATGAATATTAAATTATAATTTTATCGTGTTAAATATAGCATGATTTTAATTTAAAAAACACTAAAGAGGAAGTTTATGGCTATGGCGACTAAAATATATGATAAGTGAGTCAATGCAGACATTGATAGGTTACTAAATTGCACTGTTCCTCATACATATATTTAAGAGTGTCAACTTGAATAAAAATACAGAAAAGAATAAATTCCTACTATGACTTTTAGATAAATAAAAAATAAAACATGTTAATAAGAATAGATGCATATAAGCAAATAACCATTTGGAAGAAAATTTTAAAAATTAACTTTTAAAGTATTTTGACTAAATATGACCACAAACCACAAAACCAGTTTGATTTTTATAATTCTCTATCTCTGTACTTTAGTTTCTGTTTACATATCATGCACACACTAATCACGTATTAGAAATGTTTCTCATATTTAAGTCTTCACAAATAGTAAAATACATATTCATATTTGAAAAACAATGTATGCTAAAAATGTATTCGAAAAAGTCATATCTGATCTTTATTTTTAAAGTGTATTTCAGTCGTGGGAACCAGCAGTTAGTGTAATGGCTATGTTGCTGGACTCCCACGTAGTCGACTGTGGTTCGCGTCCCAGACCCGGTGGCTTAGAAGTCACGCTGGGCGCGTGTGCGTGCCTGCCCAAGATCCCGAGAGGAGAATGGAGGAGAAGAGATTTCAGCGTGACCATCCCCCCTGGGAGATGATTTCTCGCTTTTTGTCTCTATGTCTCTCTCTGTCTGTCTGGCAAGTGCCCTATAATGAAAACCTCTCAAAAAAAAAAAATGTATTTCAGTCGCATGTGTTTGCTTTACTACATAAAAAACTTTGCATATACGTGTGTATTATATATGTGTGTGTGTGTATATGTGTGTGTGTGTATATATAAACATTATATATATTCTTTATATATATTTATTTCCAAATCTAACACAAATTTAACTGAAAATTCCATATGTCAATTATTCAGTTTCAGCTGTGAAAATTGTAGCATAGTGAAGAATAGTAACTTTGATATCACCAAGTAGTTGAGTAATGATCCAGAATTTATAAAGGTTTACAGAGATTCCTAGGAGGTATATAATATAAACAAATTTGAAAAACACTCTACTCTTGTACTTTTTATTTATCTCCAATAAAGAAAAATACTCTTTAGTATTCAATGTAGGTTGTATTTTTAAATATATAATAGTTTCATCTTCTGAAAGAGAAGTGTGACAAAGTTCAGTAAATATTTTCCATGGCAGAATGTCATCTGTAGGATTTTCCTGAGTCATGTGGCTTCTCATGTATAGCTAATTTTCAACATGGTACCCTACTTTCAAAAAAGCACTTGGTTACTCATGATCTGTTAAAGCAATGGAACCAAGTTCAATCATTAATTTTTCTCTAAGCAGCTACATCACTAAACACATGTGAACTTGAGTTTTCACATCCTTAAAATGAAAATACTTTTATCTGAGCTACTTTAAGGTTTAAATGAAAGAAAGAAAAGATGTGATTTAATGTTAGTTGTGACTTTGTTGGTCCGGCAGGTGATGTAGTAATTAAGGGCACTGGACTCCCACATGGCTGACCTCAGTTAGAGTCCCAGACCTGGCATTATGTGATAGTGAAGCAAAGGAACCTCCATAAGAGTACAGCGAATGGTTTGGAGAATTTGCATTATCATTATCAAGGGAAGAATTCATTCTGCACTGGTCACACTGTCCAACCTCTCTGAGAGCTCTCAAGGGCTTAAAAATTTTAGAGTTTCCTAGTTTGTTAATTACTGAATCAACTTACAATAATTTATCCCTGTACTAGAAATACAACCTGTACAACATGCTATATTTTAATAGAATATGCATTTGCCTAAGGTAACACATAGCTGACAGGGGTAATATTTAAGAAATAGAATCTGTATTAACACACAGGAACTATCAATAGAACATTTTTGCTTCAAAAGCTTATTCTTTATTTTTAAAGAATTATTTTATTTAACTTTTACTTATTCTTTTAATTTGACCAGAGAGGTACAGAGTGAGAAACATAGACAGAGGAAGAGAGAAAGCGAGAAAGCAAACCACCAGGTCCTGGACTCAAACACCTTCAGTCATATGGGATTCCAACATTCTCAACCACCATGCCACCTGCTGGACACTCAAGAAAACATGTTTTAGACTTGGTTCCCAGATGAAACCTGGTATTTATTTTGCATTTAGTTTTTACTCTTACTTATTTTTTTTCCTCTCTTTTTTCTTCCCACCAATTTCATCCAAAGATATGTAACCAAATATGTTTATTTTATTCATGTCTTACTTTACCTTCAGTAAGTAAAGGAAATAAAACAAAAAGTAAGGTATTAACCTTACAAGCTCCCTACAACAAAAGCAGTTTGTGGAACACACATTAAGGAATTCAGATTAAGAAAGTGCAAATGGGGCAGCCAGTAGCCTGGTGGTTAAAGCAGCTGGATCCCACATAGCTGACTTCATGGTCTGAGTCCTGAATCCAGCAGCTAAAAAACGTTCCAGAAGCCTTGTGCATACATGTCCAAAATCCCAAGAGGGGAAAGGATTGCAGTGTGGCCATTCCTCAGGGCCGGGGTGGGGGGGGGGGGGGACGGGGTGATTTTTCACTTTCTCTTTCTCACTCTGGCAAGTGCAGGTGCTCTAAAGCAAAACAAAAACAAAATAGAAAAGAAAAGAAAATATGAATAAATTGTTCAAGAGACTACATGTTGTAAAAGATAAAGTTGATACTGTTGCTTTATTCACTAAGCTATTATTTCTACTTCATAATCAGAATAGGTATCATTGTACCCCAAGTGTTCTTTATAATTGAAACATTGATTTATTCTATTAAAATATGAGCTAATATAAAGGTTCTTATTTTGAACATCATCATATGAAAATATTCCAACTCAAATTTTACTTGAAGCATGTAAACAGGATGCAATGAAGTTTTATTTCTGTCTTTGCTATCTGTGTGAGTGTACTTACATTGTTTATAGAACTAAACGCAAAATATAATCTTACATTCAGTGTGATACTAAGAGAATACGTCACATAAATTCATTTTATATAGATCATTTGCCAATTTTTAGATGTATCATTTGTCAGAGGCAGTCCATTTTGTATGCTGAATAGTGAGTGGTCTTCTCATTTTTATATTGTTGCCATAAAAAATTTCCACAAATGTATCAGCTTCAAACAGCATGAGTATATTATGTCACAATAATTTAGGTAGAAAATCTGTATGGATTTATTGAGATTTTCTGCTTGTGCAGAAAAGCTGAACTCAGATTTTGCTGGGTATAGACCTTGTCTATAGATTCTGGGAAAGAATCCACTTCCAAATTAATTAAGTTTATTGTCATTTTTTGTGGGTTTTAGTACTGAGGTCTCTGTTTCTTGCTGGCTTCCTGATGAGACTATTCAGATGGGTGTCCTATGGCCCCTTTATCTCAAACCCAGTAAGAGGAAGCTTAGTTCATATAGAAAAAAACTCTCTTATGCGGAATCTCCCTTCTCTTCTGTACGCATTCAGATAAAACTTTCCACTTTTGAAGGGCTTACTGATTAGGCTGTCTTGCTCGAAATCTGCCTTTGCCATATTCTGTAACATCATCACAGGGCTGATACCATCTTCCATCCATGTGAGGAGTGGTGTTATATGAAGCTGAAGGTCATTCTGTTCATCTTAGAATTTTGTCTAGCACAGTGATAATACCCCTGCTGCCAAAGAGATTTCAGAACTGAGTTATTGTCTCCAAGGACAGGAGGCTGTAAGAGATTGAAATAAAGTAGGCATCTGAGGATGAAGAGATGTGACCAAGAAGAAGAATGAGTTACCTAAAAGTACAAGAAAACCTGCAGGTATGAAATGCTCCAATATAGACTCAGGATCAGAAGTCCCAGAAAAGAGGCCAGCAGAAAGTATAATGGGTACATCGCTAAACTCCCATAGTCAACCATGGCTTGAATTCTGGACCTGGTAGCTTAAAACTCATGCGAGGTGCATGTGCATGCATACCTGAGATCACAGGAGGAGAATGGAGGAGAAAGGATTGTGGCATAGAAATCCCCCCTTCGGGGTGATTTCTTGCTTTCTATCTCTGTCTCTCTGGCGAGCACACGTGTCTCTTAGCAAAAATCTATTCAAAAATCTTTAAAAAAAAAAAAATAGAAACCCCAGGAAAAAGGAATGGAAAGGAAGGTATTAATCAGTGCTTGAAAATTTACTTTGTGATTGAATTTTGGGTAAATCATATGACAAATTCTATAGATTTATTGTTAGTTTTCCTTCCACTCCCAGGGACTCCTAGAATATGCTAATGTGTATTTTAGATTTCATGGGTAAATTTACCAAAGTACTTTGGCCATAGATCTTCTATTTTACAGACCATCTAACTGAAGAGTAGCTCTCAAAGCACAAGGGCATTTTAATGAAATCTAGGGAAACACACCATCTAAAGCACTAAGGTTCTCTAGAAGGCTTCATGGAGAAAACAACTTGAGTTAGAGCTTGAAGAAAAGTGGAAATTAGAATAAGAAGGAGAGTGATGTAAGCAAAGGTTTAAAAGTACAAGTAAGACTTCCACCCTGTGAAAACAGTAAAACAAATGAACTTAGAGGACCCATTTAAGGCTAAAGTTAATTCATTACTATGGGAATCTTTTTTTTTGGGGGGGGGGAGAGGTTTTTGCTATAGGGTGTGTGCACTCACCAGACAGACAGAGACAGAGAGAAAGAAAGCAAGAAATCACCCCCCAGAGGAGATGGTCACGCCGCAATCCCTTCTCCTCCTTTCTCCTCTTGGGATCTTGGGCACCCCTCAAGCAAATTTTTTTTCCTCCTATTAAGAAGCTAGTCAACATTTAGCAAATGCCCAACTCCAATAATAGTTTATTTATTTAAAATGTTAATTTATGAGTTTGGTTGGATGAAAACTCCAATTTATTTATCATCAGTAATCATATGCTATTCACATATATTTTAGCCATAGTTGTCAAAATGGCATAAAGTGGTTTCAAGAAAGCAATCTGTAGAGGAATATGAATTATAATAAATATGGCAAAATCTTTAAAAAAGTAAAGACTAGATTAATTAAATTACATGCTAACAGTAAAATTGTGGGGAACATTTTACAAGAAATCATTACATTTTAAATATGAAGCAAGTTGTGCATTTGTTATTTAATTGACTAGGTTGAGAAGATTTTGAACTCACAGATGCACAGAAGAAGTGAATGGCTGGGAGAGAGGAGAGGAAGAAAATACCGTGGTCCAAGAGCCAGTAACATTTATTATATAAAGCGGGTTTGGGGAAAGATTTGGACATTGATGCTCAATTACAACCAATCGTCATGGCTCTGTTTAGTAGGGTAGCAGCTATGACAGGTTTTCTTGTGAATCTGAGTGGAGCTCTAACCATCTCCACTAGAAGAGTAGGAAACCATGTGACTTCTAAGGAAACATCATAATGAAAGAAGCTGAATCCATTTAGACTAGGGATGAATATTAAATTATAATTTTATCGTGTTAAATATAGCATGATTTTAATTTAAAAAACACTAAAGAGGAAGTTTATGGCTATGGCGACTAAAATATATGATAAGTGAGTCAATGCAGACATTGATAGGTTACTAAATTGCACTGTTCCTCATACATATATTTAAGAGTGTCAACTTGAATAAAAATACAGAAAAGAATAAATTCCTATTATGACTTTTAGATAAATAAAAAATAAAACATGTTAATAAGAATAGATGCATATAAGCAAATAACCATTTGGAAGAAAATTTTAAAAATTAACTTTTAAAGTATTTTGACTAAATATGACCACAAACCACAAAACCAGTTTGATTTTTATAATTCTCTATCTCTGTACTTTAGTTTCTGTTTACATATCATGCACACACTAATCACGTATTAGAAATGTTTCTCATATTTAAGTCTTCACAAATAGTAAAATACATATTCATATTTGAAAAACAATGTATGCTAAAAATGTATTCGAAAAAGTCATATCTGATCTTTATTTTTAAAGTGTATTTCAGTCGTGGGAACCAGCAGTTAGTGTAATGGCTATGTTGCTGGACTCCCACGTAGTCGACTGTGGTTCGCGTCCCAGACCCGGTGGCTTAGAAGTCACGCTGGGCGCGTGTGCGTGCCTGCCCAAGATCCCGAGAGGAGAATGGAGGAGAAGAGATTTCAGCGTGACCATCCCCCCTGGGAGATGATTTCTCGCTTTTTGTCTCTATGTCTCTCTCTGTCTGTCTGGCAAGTGCCCTATAATGAAAACCTCTCAAAAAAAAAAAATGTATTTCAGTCGCATGTGTTTGCTTTACTACATAAAAAACTTTGCATGTACGTGTGTATTATATATGTGTGTGTGTGTATATGTGTGTGTGTGTATATATAAACATTATATATATTCTTTATATATATTTATTTCCAAATCTAACACAAATTTAACTGAAAATTCCATATGTCAATTATTCAGTTTCAGCTGTGAAAATTGTAGCATAGTGAAGAATAGTAACTTTGATATCACCAAGTAGTTGAGTAATGATCCAGAATTTATAAAGGTTTACAGAGATTCCTAGGAGGTATATAATATAAACAAATTTGAAAAACACTCTACTCTTGTACTTTTTATTTATCTCCAATAAAGAAAAATACTCTTTAGTATTCAATGTAGGTTGTATTTTTAAATATATAATAGTTTCATCTTCTGAAAGAGAAGTGTGACAAAGTTCAGTAAATATTTTCCATGGCAGAATGTCATCTGTAGGATTTTCCTGAGTCATGTGGCTTCTCATGTATAGCTAATTTTCAACATGGTACCCTACTTTCAAAAAAGCACTTGGTTACTCATGATCTGTTAAAGCAATGGAACCAAGTTCAATCATTAATTTTTCTCTAAGCAGCTACATCACTAAACACATGTGAACTTGAGTTTTCACATCCTTAAAATGAAAATACTTTTATCTGAGCTACTTTAAGGTTTAAATGAAAGAAAGAAAAGATGTGATTTAATGTTAGTTGTGACTTTGTTGGTCCGGCAGGTGATGTAGTAATTAAGGGCACTGGACTCCCACATGGCTGACCTCAGTTAGAGTCCCAGACCTGGCATTATGTGATAGTGAAGCAAAGGAACCTCCATAAGAGTACAGCGAATGGTTTGGAGAATTTGCATTATCATTATCAAGGGAAGAATTCATTCTGCACTGGTCACACTGTCCAACCTCTCTGAGAGCTCTCAAGGGCTTAAAAATTTTAGAGTTTCCTAGTTTGTTAATTACTGAATCAACTTACAATAATTTATCCCTGTACTAGAAATACAACCTGTACAACATGCTATATTTTAATAGAATATGCATTTGCCTAAGGTAACACATAGCTGACAGGGGTAATATTTAAGAAATAGAATCTGTATTAACACACAGGAACTATCAATAGAACATTTTTGCTTCAAAAGCTTATTCTTTATTTTTAAAGAATTATTTTATTTAACTTTTACTTATTCTTTTAATTTGACCAGAGAGGTACAGAGTGAGAAACATAGACAGAGGAAGAGAGAAAGCGAGAAAGCAAACCACCAGGTCCTGGACTCAAACACCTTCAGTCATATGGGATTCCAACATTCTCAACCACCATGCCACCTGCTGGACACTCAAGAAAACATGTTTTAGACTTGGTTCCCAGATGAAACCTGGTATTTATTTTGCATTTAGTTTTTACTCTTACTTATTTTTTTTCCTCTCTTTTTTCTTCCCACCAATTTCATCCAAAGATATGTAACCAAATATGTTTATTTTATTCATGTCTTACTTTACCTTCAGTAAGTAAAGGAAATAAAACAAAAAGTAAGGTATTAACCTTACAAGCTCCCTACAACAAAAGCAGTTTGTGGAACACACATTAAGGAATTCAGATTAAGAAAGTGCAAATGGGGCAGCCAGTAGCCTGGTGGTTAAAGCAGCTGGATCCCACATAGCTGACTTCATGGTCTGAGTCCTGAATCCAGCAGCTAAAAAACGTTCCAGAAGCCTTGTGCATACATGTCCAAAATCCCAAGAGGGGAAAGGATTGCAGTGTGGCCATTCCTCAGGGCCGGGGTGGGGGGGTGGGGGGACGGGGTGATTATTCACTTTCTCTTTCTCACTCTGGCAAGTGCAGGTGCTCTAAAGCAAAACAAAAACAAAATAGAAAAGAAAAGAAAATATGAATAAATTGTTCAAGAGACTACATGTTGTAAAAGATAAAGTTGATACTGTTGCTTTATTCACTAAGCTATTATTTCTACTTCATAATCAGAATAGGTATCATTGTACCCCAAGTGTTCTTTATAATTGAAACATTGATTTATTCTATTAAAATATGAGCTAATATAAAGGTTCTTATTTTGAACATCATCATATGAAAATATTCCAACTCAAATTTTACTTGAAGCATGTAAACAGGATGCAATGAAGTTTTATTTCTGTCTTTGCTATCTGTGTGAGTGTACTTACATTGTTTATAGAACTAAACGCAAAATATAATCTTACATTCAGTGTGATACTAAGAGAATACGTCACATAAATTCATTTTATATAGATCATTTGCCAATTTTTAGATGTATCATTTGTCAGAGGCAGTCCATTTTGTATGCTGAATAGTGAGTGGTCTTCTCATTTTTATATTGTTGCCATAAAAAATTTCCACAAATGTATCAGCTTCAAACAGCATGAGTATATTATGTCACAATAATTTAGGTAGAAAATCTGTATGGATTTATTGAGATTTTCTGCTTGTGCAGAAAAGCTGAACTCAGATTTTGCTGGGTATAGACCTTGTCTATAGATTCTGGGAAAGAATCCACTTCCAAATTAATTAAGTTTATTGTCATTTTTTGTGGGTTTTAGTACTGAGGTCTCTGTTTCTTGCTGGCTTCCTGATGAGACTATTCAGATGGGTGTCCTATGGCCCCTTTATCTCAAACCCAGTAAGAGGAAGCTTAGTTCATATAGAAAAAAACTCTCTTATGCGGAATCTCCCTTCTCTTCTGTACGCATTCAGATAAAACTTTCCACTTTTGAAGGGCTTACTGATTAGGCTGTCTTGCTCGAAATCTGCCTTTGCCATATTCTGTAACATCATCACAGGGCTGATACCATCTTCCATCCATGTGAGGAGTGGTGTTATATGAAGCTGAAGGTCATTCTGTTCATCTTAGAATTTTGTCTAGCACAGTGATAATACCCCTGCTGCCAAAGAGATTTCAGAACTGAGTTATTGTCTCCAAGGACAGGAGGCTGTAAGAGATTGAAATAAAGTAGGCATCTGAGGATGAAGAGATGTGACCAAGAAGAAGAATGAGTTACCTAAAAGTACAAGAAAACCTGCAGGTATGAAATGCTCCAATATAGACTCAGGATCAGAAGTCCCAGAAAAGAGGCCAGCAGAAAGTATAATGGGTACATCGCTAAACTCCCATAGTCAACCATGGCTTGAATTCTGGACCTGGTAGCTTAAAACTCATGCGAGGTGCATGTGCATGCATACCTGAGATCACAGGAGGAGAATGGAGGAGAAAGGATTGTGGCATAGAAATCCCCCCTTCGGGGTGATTTCTTGCTTTCTATCTCTGTCTCTCTGGCGAGCACACGTGTCTCTTAGCAAAAATCTATTCAAAAATCTTTAAAAAAAAAAAAATAGAAACCCCAGGAAAAAGGAATGGAAAGGAAGGTATTAATCAGTGCTTGAAAATTTACTTTGTGATTGAATTTTGGGTAAATCATATGACAAATTCTATAGATTTATTGTTAGTTTTCCTTCCACTCCCAGGGACTCCTAGAATATGCTAATGTGTATTTTAGATTTCATGGGTAAATTTACCAAAGTACTTTGGCCATAGATCTTCTATTTTACAGACCATCTAACTGAAGAGTAGCTCTCAAAGCACAAGGGCATTTTAATGAAATCTAGGGAAACACACCATCTAAAGCACTAAGGTTCTCTAGAAGGCTTCATGGAGAAAACAACTTGAGTTAGAGCTTGAAGAAAAGTGGAAATTAGAATAAGAAGGAGAGTGATGTAAGCAAAGGTTTAAAAGTACAAGTAAGACTTCCACCCTGTGAAAACAGTAAAACAAATGAACTTAGAGGACCCATTTAAGGCTAAAGTTAATTCATTACTATGGGAATCTTTTTTTTTTGGGGGGGGAGAGGTTTTTGCTATAGGGTGTGTGCACTCACCAGACAGACAGAGACAGAGAGAAAGAAAGCAAGAAATCACCCCCCAGAGGAGATGGTCACGCCGCAATCCCTTCTCCTCCTTTCTCCTCTTGGGATCTTGGGCACCCACACACACGTGCCCGGTGTGAGTTTTAAGCCACCGGTTTAAGCCACCAGGTCCGGGACGCAAACCACGGTCGACTACGTGGGAGTCTGGCGACATAGCCATTATGCTAACTGCTGGTTCCCAACTGTGGGGATCTTAATGACAGTCCTTAATCTTTCATTCTGTAAGAAGTGACAAACATTGTAGTTTCTTATCAAATGAGTTACACAGACAATGTAGCATGTTCCACATATTTAGATGTTCACATGTGAGATTTTTGTGAATGACCTCAAAATACATACTCAGGGTATTTACATCTTCTACCCACAATAAGCGAATATTTTACACGTAATTTTTTATTGAATATTTAAGCAAGAGATAATTACAATGAATCTGTTTTTATAAGAGTATAGATTAACAGTTCATGCTCCAGTTCCCTGGCCTATAAGGGACACTGAGGCAGGGTTAGTCACTGGCCCTGGACCCAGCTCTAGTTCTGGCCCCAGCCCAACTTCTCTAACCCCAAAGACCCCCTGTCAGAAAGGACAGCCCCCAGCTCTCAGGCAGAGCTCAGTTTCATCTCCAGTCCCCTGGCCTATAAGGGACACTGAGGCAGGGGCCAGTGACTGGTCCCAGCCCCAGCTTCAGCTCTGGTCCCAGCCCAGCTCTTCCAATCCCAGAGCTCCCTCCCCATCAGAAAGGTAGTCTGCTTTTTATTTTTTTCTCTTTTTTATTTGTTAATTTCCTACTGCCCCTTACCACACAGGACAGCCCCCAGCTCTCCAGCAAAGCCCAGTTTCATCCAGTTCCCTTGCCTAGCATGGCACACAACTTTTTTTATTCTCTTTCATACTCTTTTTTCTTCTGTCCTATCTTGTCATCACCTTCTCATCCTCCATCCATGCAGAAGGACTAGACAGGTCAAGAGTCACAGTTTTCAAATACTCTAGTATTGTGAGAATCCCCAGGGTCCTCCCTTTTACTGAACCACCTGTAAGGGAGGAGAAACTGATTTTCAGATACCTGAATAGAAGACGCCTCCTGTGGAGACCACATTGCTAAACACAGCAGAAGAGAGATTTTGACACATATCAGCCCACAGCAAAAGGGAAGCACAGTTGTTCTCAGTCAAAGAAACATTCTCCAAAAAGATATACAAAAATGAATACATTTCCCAATAGCTAGAAGTAGAAGCACCTCAGATCTGAATAAATCAGGAAATATGTCTTCATCAAAAGAACACAATAACTCCCCTCCATCTCTTTTTTTTTTT
>NW_006199080.1:1398621-1418621 GCF_000334495.1 Tupaia belangeri chinensis
GCACATGTGCTTTTTAGAAAAAACCTTGAAAAAAAAAAAAAAAAAACAGAAAGATAGAGAAAATTAAAAAAAAAATGAGGGTAATATATGAGAAATAACAGATTCCATTAAGTGTCCAACAATCTGACTTAATGGGATAATTATAATTATCTGGGATGGTTAATATAATTAATATAATAAAAATAATTAATATAATTATCCCAAGTAATTAATTAATTATCTGGGATACCCCGAAAGTGAAGAAACTAATAAGGGCATGGAAAATTTAATCCATGAAATCCTGGAGAAATTACCAAGTCTAGAGAAGCACTCACACATTCAGACTCAAGAAATACAAAGGACCCCAAGTAGAATCAACCCAAGAAAATCTTCTCCAAGGCACATCTTAGTCAGACTGGCCAAGACCATAGATAAAGACAAGACACTAAAATTGACAAGAGACAAATGACAAGTGACCTAAAAGGTCATTCCATCAGGCTACCATCAGATCTTTCCATGGAAACAATGCAAGCAAGGGAAGACATATTGAAATTGATAAGAGAGAAACAATTTCAACCAAGATTATTATATCCAGCAGGATTATCTTTCATATGAGAAAAAATATTAAAATCTTCTCAGACAAACAAACTCTCAAAGAATTTGCCTCCAACAGATCAGCCTTTCAAGAAACTCTGAAGAGAGTCCTGTTCTAGGAAAACTAAAGAAAGGACAACCAGAAATAAGTAATAAAAGATGACCAAAACAATGGCCAACTTAAATGTAGGGATGAGTCCTCAAATTTTGATAATAACATCGAGTATTAATGGATTAAATTTTCCAATCAAGAGACAAACTGTAAAAAAAAAATAAAAAACAGAAACCCTCTATTTGTTGCCTACAAGAAATAAAGACAAAGATAAAGACAAACATAGACTAAAAGTGAAAGGCTAGAAAAAAGTATTCTATACAAATGGGAACCAAAAAAATCCTGGAGTCACAATACTCATTGCTGATAAAATAGGCTATAAAACAAAAACTGTTCAAAGAGACAAAGAAGGCCACTATATTGTAGTAAATGGGTTAATCAATCAAGAAGATATGATGCTTTTTATTATCTATGCATCTAACACAGGTGCACCCAAATATGTGAAGGAAAGCCTGTTAGATCTAAAAGGAGAGATAGACCGTAATACTAATTGCTATAGACTTCAGCACTCCACTATCTCCTCTGGACTGATCATCTGGACAAAAAATAAGTAAAGAGATAAATGATCTAAATTATACCATAAATCTAATGGACTTTAACAGACATCTATGGAACTTTTCACCCCAAATTTTTTTCTCACCACCACATGGAACCTTTATTAAGATTGATCACATGATAGGGCACAGAGCAAGCCTCTACAGATTCAAAGGCATAGAAACTATATCTAGCATCTTCTCTGACCATGATGGAACTAAACTTGGTCTTAATTTCAAGAGAAATCCTCAAAAATACACAAATACCTGGAAACTAAATAACCTACTCCTGAATGACTTCACAACTACTGAAGAAATAAAGACCTAAATTAAAAGATTTATGGAAAACAATGACAATGAGGACATGGGTTTCCATATTCTTTAGAAACTCCAAAAGCAATCATAAGAGGAAAGTTCATAGCAATTAGTGTATATAAGAAGATAATGGGGGACCAGCAGTTAGCGTGATGGCTATGTCGCTGGACTCCCACGTAGTCAACCACGGTTCGAGTCCCGGACCCGGTGGCTTAAACTCACGCCAGGCACATGTGCGTGCGTGCCTAAGATCCTGAAAGGAGAATGGAGGAGAAGGGATTGCGGTGTGGCCACCTGCCCTGAGGGGTGATTTCCTGCTTTCTGTCTCTCTCTGTCTGTCTGGTGAGTGCACACGCCCTATAGCAAAAACCTCTAAAAAAAAAAAAAAAGAAGAAGATGGTGGAAAGAAGGCAAATGGAATCACCTAACATCATGCCTCAAAGAATTGGAAAATCAACAGCAAAAAATTACGAAAAACTCTAGAAGAAAGCAAATAATAAAGATCCAAGCAGAAATATATGAAATAGAAAATAATGAACTACACAGAAAATAAATGAAAATAAAAGCTGGTTCTTTGAAAAGATAAACAAAACTGGTGTACCACCAGCAAGACTTATTAAGAAAAAGAGAGAAAAAAATAAAACAGGTAAATCAAATTTGCAATGAAGCAGGCAATATAACAACAGACATAATAGAAATGTAAAGCCTCATTAGAGGATACTATGAACAACTATATGCCAACAAACAAGACAATCTGGACGAGATGGACAAATTCCTGGACACATATAATCTACCCAGATTGAGTCAGGAGGATATATAAAGTCTGAATATGCCCATAACAAGTCAGGAGCTTGCATCATTAATAACCGCCCAACAAAGAAAAGCCATGGTCCTGATGGCTTCACCTCTGAGTTCTACAAAGTTTTTAAAGAAGAATCAACCCTCATTCTACTCAAGTTATTTCAAAAGATCCAAAAGGGTAAAACTCTAACAAATTCATTCTATAAAGTCACCCTTATCCTTAAAACAGATAATGACAGGACAAAGAAGGAAAACTGTAGACCAATCTTTGATGAATATAGACGCAAAGATTCTCAATAAGATACTAGCAAATTGTATCCAACAACATATAAAAAAGATTATACATCATGACCAGGTAGGTTTTATTCCAGAGGTGGAAAGTTGTTTTAACATATGTAAAACCATAAGTGTAATAAACCATATTAACAGTAAGAAAGAGAAAAAACATATGATTATAACAATTGATGCAGAAAAAAAAAACATTTGATAAGATACAACATCACTTTGTGATCAAGACTCTCAGCAAAATCAGCCTAGAAGGATCATTTTTCAAGACAATAGAAGCTATCTATGAAAAACCCATTGCTAACATCATCTTGAATTGGGGAAAGTTTTCTTTTTCACTAAAACCTGGTACAAGACAAGAATGCCCACTTTCTCCACTCCTTTTCAATATTGTACTGGAAGTCCTTGCCAATGCAATAAAAAAACAGAATGAAATAAAAGATATTCGAGTAGCAAAAGAAGAAGTGAAACTGTCTCTATGTACAGATGACATGATTGTATATATAGAAGGCCCAATGGTACCCATGAAAAAATTCCTGAAAGTTATATATGAATAGTGTAAAGTTGCAGGATACAAAGTCAACATACAGAAACCTATAGCATTTCTAGATATGAACAGCAGGCAGACTGAGATAGAACTGAAAGAAATAATTCCATTTACCATAGCCACAAAAAGTATATCTAGGAATAAATCTAATCAAAGAAGTTAAAGACCTCCACAAGAAAAATTATCAGAAGCTAAAAGAAGAAATTGAAAATGACAAAAAAGTAGGACATCCCGTGTTCCTGGATCAGAGGAATTAATAAAATATAATCAAAATGGCAATTCTACCCAAATAATCTACATATTAAATGCAACCCCAATCAAAATGCCAGAAACATTCTTCACAGATCTAGAAAAGACAATCATATAATTTGTCAGGAATCATAAAGACCACGTATTGACAAATAAATCGTGTACAAGAAGAGTGGGGTAGGTGGCATCTCACCCTTTAACCCAAAAATATACTACAAAGCATCAAAATCACAATGAGATACCACCTAACCCCAATCAGATTGACTAAGATTAAAATAAAATCATAAGTGCTGATAATCAAAAGAGCATGGAATTGCCACAAGAACAGACAGGTGGACCAATAGAATAGAATAGAGTCTCCAGAAATAAACTCCCAAACACACAGCCAACTGATTTTTGTTTGTTTGTTTGTTTTTGAGAGGTTTTCGCTATAGGGCACATGTGCTTGCCAGACAGACAAAGAGAGACATAGAGACAGAAAGCAAGAAATCACCCCTCAGGGGGGATGGTAACACTGCAATCCCTTCTCCTCCATTCTCTCGGGATCTTTAAGCCACTGGGTCCAGGAAGCGAACCGTTGTCGACTACGTGGGAGTCCAGCGACATAGCCATTATGCTAACAGCTGGTTCTCCAGCCAACTGATTTTTGACAAAGGGTACCAGTCAATCCGGTGAGCAAAGGAAAACCTCTTTAGCAAATAGTGTTGGAAAAACTGGATATCTACCTGCAGAAAGATGTATCTGAACCCCTACCTCTCACAATTGACAAAAATCAGTTCCAAGTGGATCATAGTTCTAAACCTAAGATCTCAAACTATAAAACTGCTGCTGGAAAACACTCAGAAAACTCTGAGAGACATAGGGGCAGGCAAAAACTTCTTAAATAAGACCCACAAAACACAGTCAATAATCCCCAACATAGGCAAGTGAAATTACATCAGATTAAGATGTTTCTGCATGGCAAAAGACACAGTAATTATTGTGAATTGACAACCCTCAGAATGGGAAAATAATTTTGTAAACTATATGTCAAATAAGGGACTGTTAACCATAATCCACAAGGAACTCAAGCAGCTGTCCAGAAAAATGTGATCAACCCTAGTTGAAGATGAGAGAATGAGTTGGAAAAAAACACTCTCTAAGGAAGACATACCAATAGCCAAAAGGCATATGAAAAAAGGCCCAACATCTCTCATTGTAAGAGATATGAAGAGCAAAACCACAATGAGATACCATCTAACCCCAGTCAGAATGACTAAGATTAAAAAAATAAATCATAAGTGCTGGTTGGGGTGTGGTGAAAGGAGAACTGTCCTACACTGCTGGTGGGAATGTAAATTGGTCCAGCCATTGTAGAGAACAATTTGGATATTCCTCAAAGATCTACAAATAGAACTACCATATGATCCAGCAATCCCACTACTCAGTATCTACCCAAAAGACAGAAGAATTCTTAGTCGGAAAAGTGTTGCACACGGATGTTTATTGAGGCATTATTCACAATTGTTAAGACATTGAACAAAGCCAAATGCCCTCAAACAGAGGAATGGATTGGAAAAATGTTGCACGTATAATCTATGGAATACTACTCAGCCATTAAAAAAAAAAAAACAGCAAGACTCTGGCTTTTGACCAAAAGTGAATGAATATGGAAGATTTACTGCTGAGTGAAGCAAGCCAGGCTATAAAGGAGAGACATTTTATGTCTCCACTTAATATATACTGAGTGTCTGCACTCTATGGCTGAAACTGAATGACTGAAGGATATAAAAACATAGTAAATGGCTGTAAATACAGTGTGGGAAGAGGATGGGTGAAGGAGTATAGTCTGAGGACAAACATTAAGGAGAAAAATAGAGAGGCAAGTCATATATGGGACAAAGAAATGGATTATTATTTATTGAAGATAATTTTATAGTTGTCAACAGGATTGGTGAGAAATGTATGCATGTTGAAATAGTCACTTTGTAAGCTAAGTAACATGTGATTGAATATATAAAAGAAACTGAAATAAGAAAGCTAAAGAAAAAAAGAATAACAAATTGAATTAAATAAATAAATTATTATTTTTTTTAAAAAAGGATGTAGATATGCTTATATCACATATAATAAGCATAAAAAAGGTAAAAAAGCAATATTGTAAATAACAAATTATACTGAATAATGATGTTGGGAGATGGACGAGATGAAAGAAAATGAGGAGAGATTAGTGGAGGCCATAATGGTTACGTAGCTGGATTCCCATGTAGTCAACTGCAATTTGAGTCCTGGACCTGGTGGCTTAAAACTCACGCTGGTTGTATGTGTGTACATGCCCAAAATCCCTAGAGTAGTACAGAGGAGAAGAGATTGCAGCATAGCTATCCCTCCATGAGGTTGGGGGAATTTCTTGCTTTCTGTTTCTCTGTCTTCCTGTCTCTCCAGTGAGTACATGCACCCTTTAGCAAAAATCTTTCAAAAAAAAAAAAAAAAAAGGAAATGAGGAAAAGAAAAATATATAAAGTAGGGAATATTAGTAATACAATCAAGGTATTACTTAATCACTGATTACACAGAAATTATCCTCTTTCAATCTCTACTGGTCTTTATCTTCCATTCTTTCTCACTAGAATTGTGTTTTCTCTTTCTTTGTTCTTTATTAAAATAGGTAGAATAAACTTATTCTGAGAGTGAGAGGATGGATATTTTCAAAATTGCAATACTTACAAGTACATTTAAATTCAGATTTGCCAACTCTAATATATTGGAAAAATACCCATTGTAGTCAATTATTATTACCAATAGTCATGTTATAATAAAGTCACCATAAAATGAAATTAGCTAATGTTGAATATTCTTGGGAGAAATACAGGGTTAGGTTCCTGGGAGGTTCTGGTCACATTTTTGTCAAACATTAAATATATAACCTTGTTTTATGGATGTCTCTTATAAAATATACTTGATTCATTAACATTTTACTCACAGTCAATGGCATTATAACTTAGGTCTGAAGGAAGCTCATCTAAAACATGAATTTTCTCCATAAGGCAAATGACAACCTCTTTGTGCTTTGGAATACTAGACAATGCTCAGCACTATGTTTAGGGGCATTTATTTTTATGTTTACCTGTCTTTTTCCATGTGCAAGAGAGAGAGAAACAGAGAGAAACCAGGAGACAACACACCTAATAATCTCTTCAGTCTATAATCCATTCCCTAGCTTCAGCTAGCCACAGACCATGGGTGTAAACATGACCTCTGTATGTAGGGAGGTCTCCATATGCAATCTTGGAAAACTTCTTATGTAGGTCAGCTCACAGAGCATCATAATTTACTTCTGTGCCATCAGCTAGCCTCTTGGGAGCAATTTTAAATGATAAAATTATCAATATAAAGCAAAAACTTGCATAAAATTGGCATTATTAAGTAGACCCAGAAAGATACTGTGTATAATGTGGCAGGTAGAACAAAAAATCAAAAACATGAGAACATACATGTCAGATCAAACTTTCTGTCACTCTGCACATGTCCCTAAATGATCATGAAAGTATCAAAGGTATTGTTTTTGGGGTCCCACAAAAATTTTAGCAAGTAAGGGAATTTAAAAATGCAGAATCTGTGAAAAATGTGACTTTATCAAGGTGGTTTTACTTATTCTTAGAATGAATTTCCTGAGGAATTAAACCTCGTATATTCAAGTGCTCTCTTTTTATGCCAGCTTGATTTTTATGTGTGTGTGCTTTGTGGTAATTCGGGTCATGAAGAACGTGTTTAAATGATATTTTAGTGAGTAGAGCATTTCTCATCTTTGCCTAGACTGAGAACAGGTACCTCATGAGAAAGCAGGATATCATTTCTCTATATCATCTATTTCCCATTGAGCCTTGGAGCTCAGCAAATGTTCCCTTTGAGTGATTCATGGTCAGTATTATATAAGTGACATCACATTGTTAATAATATATAATCAAGAAAATAATAGATATTCTTGTAATTGTGTATACTTAAGGTAGAAATTTATTCCTGAGATTTACTAACTCAATGACTTTGGAAAATTGGCTGACATTTTCAATACCTCTGATTCCTAATTATTGAATAGAGTTTTTATATTACAGTACTGTCCTTAAAATTTAATGAAATATTTTAAATTATGCATGATTCTTGCCACAGAGTAGACAATAAATAAAGTTTTATTTTTCTTATGCAATAAAAAGTGTATCTATGAAAATGCAGTACAGAAAGCATCATTAATACAGAAATTAAAGTATCCATTGCTTAAGGTAAAAACTTAGAATATGATTTAGATCTCTAAAGAGTAAATAAAAAAAAAAGAAAGAAGGAAAATTCTATGGTTTGTCACTTGTTTTTCCAACTACAATTTTTGACACGTGAACTCTACAAGGTCACAAAGGAAGTCCAAAATCTGATGTCATTTGAAATATGTGAAGAGACCTATTAGATATTTACTGTAAAATGAATCAAGGTAAAGGGTGATTACTTTAAAAAATGTAAGACTTTTAACAAGTTTCAAGTGAACTTGGCACAACATTCAGAAAGCACTGTAAAAGCAGAGAAATATGTCTAAGAAATTGGTTGACAGGTGTGGCAAAACAACTTACCGAAAGCAGAAAAGTATGTCCTTGGGCAATCCATCTTGACACAGAAAATTTCAAAAGCTTCAAACACAACATGAACATTTTTCACTTTCTGGAGTCACTTCATTTGAACTACCTAAGCTCGTCAAGAAGTACATTTTGGAATTAACAAGGGGTCATTCTGCCTAGAGCCATTGAATAGTGAGCCAGAAACAAAACAAAACAAAATAAAACAAAACATAACAAAAGAAATTTAAAACAGCAATGAAAAATAAAAACTCAATAGAGAAGTTAGGATTTTTTTTTTCACTTATCTAATGTTAACCAAAGAACTACATGATAGGGAAATAGATTATGTGCATTGGAAGTCACAGAAAGCCCTTCTGAGAACACAAGATTTCTCCTGATATTAATAAATATTAGAAATGTGATTTTCCCAAGACTTCAACTTAATGTAGAAAATGTAACAAGATAGAAACATGTTAACAGAGAATAATGAGCAATAGTTTTATTTTTAAAACTAAGAATGATCTGTTCTAATATTTCAAAAGGAAATAAAATTGACATTTAAAATTCTAGTCTAACATATTTTACTCATATAGAACAAACATCTAGAAACTAAGTTTTAAAATATAAGCTACAGTATCTGCACAACAGTGAATGAATATTGTAGTTAAGTTATATTTCTAATTACTAATCATGTGGGTACTAGGCAAATATCACATTTGATTGCTTTAAATGCAAAAATGTATAATATACACAGTTATAATTGAAGCCCTGGCAATGAGTTGTCAAATTAAGAATATGATTGCTAATTTTAACTGATCCTTTACTACTGAAAATTTCAGTCCTCCCTAAAGATAATGACATTGAAAGTAAATTATTTGATTAATGCAATTCTAGCACTGACATTGATATTTTGTGTAATTTAGTTAAGGAAAATGGAAGGCAAAGAAGTATCACTGGATAGCTGTAATGATTTTATTCGTCACATATATGACAAACGGCAAAATAATTAAAAATAGTGAACAATAGTAATACAGCAAAGCCAGTATAGCAAACTTTGTAGAAGCTCTTTTTTTTTTTTAACCTAAAGTAGTGAATTTAAGAGGTAATCAAATGTGAACTGGTTTAAATGATTTATATTGAAGAAGACATTAAACAACTAAGACAGCAATGAATCCATTTTACTCTCAAATTGGAGAGTTTCCTCTTAACCTGTTTTAGCTTTTCAATGCAGCATTGGAGGAATACCTCCAACTCTTGCTTGGCCCTTTTAAATGCACCTGGAAAATAAAGTTTCATAAAAATGTTCCTGGTTCCCTCTTTTGAAGTTTTACCTTTCAAGAAAGCACACTGGAGTTCACTGCATTTATTTCAGGTAGCTAGTGGCCAGAGCAAATAGAATCTACTGATGGAATTGCTGACCTAAGTTAATTTTTCTTTTTTTTTTTTTTTAAACTGCAAATTGCAGGGCTAGCCACATAAGAAAATAATAGATATTCTTGTAATTGTGTATACTTAAGGTAGAAATTTATTCCTGAGATTTACTAACTCAATGACTTTGGAAAATTGGCTGACATTTTCAATACCTCTGATTCCTAATTATTGAATAGAGTTTTTATATTACAGTACTGTCCTTAAAATTTAATGAAATATTTTAAATTATGCATGATTCTTGCCACAGAGTAGACAATAAATAAAGTTTTATTTTTCTTATGCAATAAAAAGTGTATCTATGAAAATGCAGTACAGAAAGCATCATTAATACAGAAATTAAAGTATCCATTGCTTAAGGTAAAAACTTAGAATATGATTTAGATCTCTAAAGAGTAAATAAAAAAAAAAGAAAGAAGGAAAATTCTATGGTTTGTCACTTGTTTTTCCAACTACAATTTTTGACACGTGAACTCTACAAGGTCACAAAGGAAGTCCAAAATCTGATGTCATTTGAAATATGTGAAGAGACCTATTAGATATTTACTGTAAAATGAATCAAGGTAAAGGGTGATTACTTTAAAAAATGTAAGACTTTTAACAAGTTTCAAGTGAACTTGGCACAACATTCAGAAAGCACTGTAAAAGCAGAGAAATATGTCTAAGAAATTGGTTGACAGGTGTGGCAAAACAACTTACCGAAAGCAGAAAAGTATGTCCTTGGGCAATCCATCTTGACACAGAAAATTTCAAAAGCTTCAAACACAACATGAACATTTTTCACTTTCTGGAGTCACTTCATTTGAACTACCTAAGCTCGTCAAGAAGTACATTTTGGAATTAACAAGGGGTCATTCTGCCTAGAGCCATTGAATAGTGAGCCAGAAACAAAACAAAACAAAATAAAACAAAACATAACAAAAGAAATTTAAAACAGCAATGAAAAATAAAAACTCAATAGAGAAGTTAGGATTTTTTTTTTCACTTATCTAATGTTAACCAAAGAACTACATGATAGGGAAATAGATTATGTGCATTGGAAGTCACAGAAAGCCCTTCTGAGAACACAAGATTTCTCCTGATATTAATAAATATTAGAAATGTGATTTTCCCAAGACTTCAACTTAATGTAGAAAATGTAACAAGATAGAAACATGTTAACAGAGAATAATGAGCAATAGTTTTATTTTTAAAACTAAGAATGATCTGTTCTAATATTTCAAAAGGAAATAAAATTGACATTTAAAATTCTAGTCTAACATATTTTACTCATATAGAACAAACATCTAGAAACTAAGTTTTAAAATATAAGCTACAGTATCTGCACAACAGTGAATGAATATTGTAGTTAAGTTATATTTCTAATTACTAATCATGTGGGTACTAGGCAAATATCACATTTGATTGCTTTAAATGCAAAAATGTATAATATACACAGTTATAATTGAAGCCCTGGCAATGAGTTGTCAAATTAAGAATATGATTGCTAATTTTAACTGATCCTTTACTACTGAAAATTTCAGTCCTCCCTAAAGATAATGACATTGAAAGTAAATTATTTGATTAATGCAATTCTAGCACTGACATTGATATTTTGTGTAATTTAGTTAAGGAAAATGGAAGGCAAAGAAGTATCACTGGATAGCTGTAATGATTTTATTCGTCACATATATGACAAACGGCAAAATAATTAAAAATAGTGAACAATAGTAATACAGCAAAGCCAGTATAGCAAACTTTGTAGAAGCTCTTTTTTTTTTTTAACCTAAAGTAGTGAATTTAAGAGGTAATCAAATGTGAACTGGTTTAAATGATTTATATTGAAGAAGACATTAAACAACTAAGACAGCAATGAATCCATTTTACTCTCAAATTGGAGAGTTTCCTCTTAACCTGTTTTAGCTTTTCAATGCAGCATTGGAGGAATACCTCCAACTCTTGCTTGGCCCTTTTAAATGCACCTGGAAAATAAAGTTTCATAAAAATGTTCCTGGTTCCCTCTTTTGAAGTTTTACCTTTCAAGAAAGCACACTGGAGTTCACTGCATTTATTTCAGGTAGCTAGTGGCCAGAGCAAATAGAATCTACTGATGGAATTGCTGACCTAAGTTAATTTTTCTTTTTTTTTTTTTTTACACTGCAACTTGGAGGGCTAGCCACATTGGCACAGACACAGTTTTCTAACTCAGTCTATTCTGGATACGCTTTACAGAGCCTTTCACTTTGTGTTTGTTTATTTGCTATGCTCTCTCTCTTTCTCTGACACGCTCTGAACTATCTTTCACCCTGATGATAGAAAGTATTTTTGAACTAAGCAGGGACTGCAGTAGAATTGAAATGGTTTCTGTCCTTGGTGTTCTTTTCTAAGCTGCCTTAATAACTCACATTTTAGTTTCTCCATTTGGTGCCTCTTCAGTCCCTTGGATCTAGTCAAGAACGTCAGGCTAAGTGCTTGTGTTAAAACAAATGTTCTGTATTTCCCTCAATTCCCCTCTGAACCATAGCTACTCAGTAAAGGGACTACTCGACAGGAGAAAGGCACACAAATCAGAACCTACGCCTGGGCTGCTTCCTTCTGATCCTATAAGAAGGCCGCTTCCATGTCAGAAGACATGATTGACTCAAGGCCTCTTCCTCTGCTTGAGTTTGGACATGTCTCTGCTACCAATGGTATTAAAAATAAATGAATTTCCCCACTAAACGAGTGAAGGATGGTTTCATGTTTCTTTTTAAGCTACCCTAGAATGGCAAACGATAAAGAATTTTCTGAGAAGGAAAGTGAAACTTGTTGTACACAGTTCACTGAAGTTTTAAAAACCACTGGGTAAAAGACTTGCCTTTAAAACTTAAAATGTTTCATATTTTAAAATGCTTAATGTATTGATGATTAAAACTGAGGTAACTTTAACAACTGCTAAGCATGTAAATGTGGATATTTCAGAATCTAGGGGAATAGTCAAGGTTTTAAAATTTTGTTATCTTTTGGGATCAGGAGTTGGTGTAATTGCCCTGTCGTTGGACTCCCATGTAGTTGACTGCAGTTCAAGTCCCAAACTCGGTGGCTTAAACTCACGCCGGGCATGTGTGTGTGCGAGCCCAAGATTCCAAGAGGAGAATGGAGGAGAAAGGATTGCGGCAGCATGGCCATCCCTGCTGAGAGGTGATTTCTTGCTTTCTATCTCTCTGTCTCTCTCTGTCTTTTTGGCAAGTGCACATGCTCTGTAGCAAAAACTATTCCAAAAAAAAAAAAAAGTTATATTTTTTGTATTATAATCCAGGGGTGGTAGGCTGTTAATATAAAAATATCTAATAAAGCATATTTGTTGCATGGCCTAGTAGTTGAGGGAGCTGGATACCATATGGCTAAGAGTACAGTTCAAATTCCATCCCTCATGGTTTGGAAAAGTCACCAGACCCTGATCTATGTGAGTGGCCATCCCAATAGGATGGAGAAATAGATGATAAAAGATTGTGGAGCAACTACACCTTGAGGGAGGTGCTTTCTCCACTCCATCCCACCTGTTCCTCATAAAGAGCACATGTCAGATGTTTATAAACAGACAAAAAACATGGACAAACAATCAAACTACACACATGCACACACATGTATACTTCTCACATTACTATAAAAAACTAGGACTAATCATTTTCTTTTTTTCTCTTCCAGAGAGATTTTTGCTATAGGGCACATGTGCTTGCTAGAGAGACAGAAAGCAAGAAATCACTACCGCTTCTCAGGAGGTTGGCTACACCACAATCCCTTCTCCTCTATTCTCCTCTTCAGATTTTGAGCATGCATGCACATATACCCGGTGTGAATTTTAAGTTGCCGAGTCTGGAACTTGAATCATGGAAGTCCAACAATATAATCATTATGCCATATGCTGTTTCCAACCATTTTATTTCTTAAAATTATTTTATATATTCAATCAGTATACATCACTTAGCTTGTAAAGTGAATTTACCCAACAAACACACACTTCATACCAGTCCAGTTGAAGATACTATACATGTTATCATCAACAGATAATCATTAATTTCTGTGTCCCATAAATGTCTATTTTTCTCCTTGATTTCTTTCTTCACACTCTCCCTCTTCTCCTACCCCCTTCCCATACTGTCTCCAGTATCTATAACCATTTTCTCTAATCTAAATGTAACCATGTTTTTCTCTAATGACCTTGACTAATGATTCATTTTTTTAAAATTTTACTTTATGTTTCTATAAAAAAAAGAGGACATAGTGTATTCTGCAATCAAGACTCTTCCAAAAACAAAAGTAAGATGATGGTATATAAATTTACTTTGAAATAAGCCATCTTTTTATAAGGACATATAAAAATGTATATAAAATATAAAATGAGAGTCTCTTTCTTTCAAATTTATTTATTTGCTCATAATGTTGTTAATGTAGCATAAGGCCACTTACAGTAAGCTGCATTACTGCATTTAAAAATGCAGTTGAGCATTTAGTTGAAAGGAAATGAAAGAATATAAATTTTCCTGGTGAGGACATTGAAAAGCAAGTTGTTTATACTTGGTAGTAACATTCAAATTGAACTCTTGCACAGCTACATAAGAACTTTCAAATGGGAAGGAAACCAAGAGGAAAAAGAAAGAAACAAAATGTTTAAAGGACACTAAAAGTGAAAAATTATCTGTTGATGACTATGTGCATGATAATATCTTCAGCTGGACTAATATACAGTGCATTCATCATGGGGAATTTTATTTTGCAAGCTGTAATGATACACAGTGATTAATGCATAAAAAATAAGTTGTTCCAGTATATAAAGAAAGTAATTGGCCAACTTAGATTTAACACAGAACGTTTGGCATGGAATTAAAATTTTGCATTCTGCTTGGTCATTAATGTATTAGTGAGATTGAGTCTCAAAATTAAAGCCAATTTACAAAAAAAGACATGTGATTAAGGTAGTTCTATAACAGAATGTTCTATTAAGTGGGCTTTAATTTCACTGTCTGAAAAAGAAGTAACTTGAGAATCTACACTAAAGACCCAGGTTTCCTATTTGGAGAACAATTTACAAATGATTTTCTAGGGTTCATTTTTGATCTATAAGTTTCTGTTTTTTTTTTTTTTAATTAATAACACTCAGACTAGTGTTTTTATCTGTTTGTGTGTTTTATTAATTTTCATCATGGTTGTTTTATCCTGACTAAAAGATATGTGAATCATGTGTATCAATTTAGTACAATGTTTGAAAAACAGGACAGAGTTATTTGCTCAAATATTACTATAAACAGTATGTTAAATAATAAGTGACTTTAATCATTTAAACTTAGACTCTAAAATATAACTGCAGCTAACCTACAAAGAGCCGAACATTTTTGTTTTTCATACCAAATTTATTTGTTTCAGTCCTAATCCCCAATGACATGATATTTGGTGGTTGGGCTTTTGAGACTTAGATTTAGATGAGTTCATGAATCAGGATCCTACAGTGGGATTGGTGCCCTTATTAGAAGAATCCAGAGCAGTATCACCTTTTTCCTTTATGTCCTTTTTTCTTTTCCCCCTACAACATATAAAGACATAATAAGGATGAAAGCATACAAGCAAGGAAGAGGGTCCTGATCAGAAATCAAATCACTGAGCACATTGGCATGGCCTTCTCATCCTTTGGATTGTGATAGATCTCTGTTTTTTAAGCCAGTAAGTTCATGACATTTTGTGGTAGCCGTCCAAGCTAACTGAGACATAAACCAACACACCCTGTATGCCCACTGCTTTCTTTTCAAGGTGAGGACAAAAAACAATCATCCCTTCTCTTGATTATAAGTGATATATACTGTAAATTAAAATTGCAGATTAATACATGGTTTCAATCGGATCGCTCCTAAAATTCTAGTAGTACAAAATAAAGGACATCTAAATGTGTGTTCATTGTGAGTAAAGGGAGGAGTAAAAATTTTTAAGTTCAAAGAGACAGGGAAAAAAAGCAACATAAACGAATGCTAGAAGCTGATTATAAACACACAGATGTTAACTGATTTATCAGAAAGCTGAGACTGAGAATGCTGGGACTTAACTGGCAGGGAAATGGTCTAGGAATAAACCCATCTGCATGGTGGTATCCCAAGAATTTACAGAATTTCTACCACCAGTAATCTGAAAATTGTGGACTTACGTGAAACTAAATTGTCCCTGCTTGAGATATCTGGCTGCAGGTGTGCTCTCCAGAGGGTTGGGATAACTAGCATCTGGCAGAGGCACTAACCACAGTCCACAGTAACACCTGCTGAAAACAAGGAGCTTAGTGAAAATGTGCGCAATGGAAGTTGAAGGGGATGGTATCTGCGTATTTAGCTCCCACTAGGACAGTTAGATACTCTCCTCCACCACAGGAAGGGAAATGGAGGAATTATCTTTGGAGAAATTTATCAAGGACAATGAATCGCAGATAGTTTTATTCAGTCTATAGAAATGTTCCTACCTAAAGCCATATCTAAACTGACACAAAGTTTCTAGGTGGACTTAGAATTTTTCAGCCTCAGCTATGGGCATAGAATTAAAACTCCTTAGACAATAAAATAAAACCTGTAAGATAAGACTATGATAATAAAGAAATACAGAGGAAACAGACAATGTATGAAGCAAAAAGAGGCTTTAAAAATTATCCTTATTTGGGACCAGCAGTTGACGTAATGGCTATGTCGCTGGATTTCCATGTAGTCGACTGCAGTTTGAGTTTCGGACCTGGTAGCTTAAACTCACGCAGGGCGCGTGTGTGTGTGCCCAAGATCGTGAGAGGAGAATGGAAGAGAAGGGACTGCAGTGTGGCAATCCCCCCTGGGGGGTGGGGTGATTTCTCGCTTTCTGTCTCTCTGTCTCTCTCTTTCTGGTGAGCTCATGTGCTCTATAGCAAAAACCTCTCAAAAATTATCTTTACTATCCTTGAAATTGGAAGAACGTTATTCTATCTAAACACTATATTGAATAAATCATTCGGATAACACTTAAGAACATCTGTTTAGCATGCAGATATGTTGCTAGAAGAAATACCTGAGACTGAGTGATTTGTAAAGTATAGAGGTTTATTTGACTTATGATTCTGGTGCCTGGGATGTCCAAATGTGTGGAGATGGCATCAGGCCAGCCTCTAGTGCTGTGTCACAACATGGCTGGCAGAAATGGAGAGGATAGTGGGTCCATGAACAGAAAAGGAGCTGGAGGCAGTTATCTTCCTATGACTAATGTAACAGCCCACTCTGGCAGGAACTAATCCCTTCTCACAAGAGCTAGAATTCTGTATTCAGTGATAACATTAATCTATTCATGGGTGTTACACCTCTCTGATCCAAACGACTCCCCAAAGGTCTCATCTTTTAAAGGTATCACCTCCTCCCAATACTGTTATACTGCAGAACAGAGTCCAAAGCATGAAACTTTGGAAAATAAATCTTTATCTAAACCATATGTAACTTTTTTTTTTTGAGAGGTTTTTGCTATAGGGCGTGTGCGCTCGCCAGACAGAGAGAGACATAGAGACAGAAAGCGAGAAATCACCCCCCAGAGGGGATGGTCACGCCACAATCCCTTCTCCTCCATTCTCCTCTCGGGATCTTGGGCATGCACGCACACACGCCTGGCGTGAGTTCTAAGCCACCGGGTCCGGGACACGAACTGCGGTCGACTATGTGGGAGTCCAGCGACATAGCCATTACGCTAACTGCTGGTTCCCTAAACCATATGTAACTTCTTCAAAATTAAATTAAAAATGAAGGTAAGTGTTGAGAAAAAATATTGAGAATATATGTTAAAGTCAAGAACAAAACTACAAAGAAATTGAAAAGAGGAAAGAGGAGACAAGAACATTAGAAAAAAAATACATGAGTTATACCATGTGGTTGATAAGAGGTTCAGATATGAAAAGTAGCGATAAAGATAGAGAAGAGATTTTTAAAGAATTTTATTTTACTCACTAGAATTTAAAGAAATTTTTAATTGAAATTACTCACTAAAAAGTGACAAACAATTGGACAAATTAAGAAAAAAATCACAATAACACAAATTCTATAGCACTAGGATTAAACCCTAAAATCCTTCAGGTTCTAAGAGAAAGTTCTAAAGTCAGCCAAAATAAAGAGGAAAAAAAAGACACGTGGTCTTCTTTCATACAAATAACACAAACAAGAAGATAGCAAAGCACTTTCTTCAAAATTTTGGTGGGCAATTATTTCTATCTATATTAGGACAATCAATCAATCTAATTTACTCATTCATTTATTCAATTAACCAAGTATTTTTTTGAAAGCCTTCTTTTAGATACTTAGGAGAGAAAGATTATAAAATAAGGGGGGGGGAACCTTCTAAGTATAACTTATATTCTAATAGTAAAGAAGCAAAAATTAAAAAAGAAAAAATAAATAAAAATTTTAAATCTTAATACATATTAAAGAGAACAAATATAATAGGCCAAGGAAACTAAAGTTTCTGGTTAGAGAGTGGGGTTGACATTTTAGATAAGCTATCTAGAGAATGTCTCCCAGTATGGGTTTCTAAAAAAAAAAAAAAACAATTAGAAGCAAGGAAATAATCTAGTAATAGAATGGCTTGGATAAGAGCATTCTAAGCAAACATGGAGGGCCAGTAAGTGTTGTAGTGGTTAAGGTTGCTGGACTCCCACATGGCCAATCACAGTTGGAGTCTCAGAACTGATGGCTTGAAAATCATGCCAAATGTGTGTGTGTGTGTTGTGTGGGTGTGTGTGTGTGTGTGTGTGTGTTGTTGTGTTGTGTGTGTGTGTGTGTGTGTGGTGTGTGTGTGTGTGTGTGTGTGTGTGTGCAGGCCCAAAATCCTGGGAGAAGAATGAATGAGAAGGGTTTGCAGCATGGCCATCCCTCCAGGAGGTGATTTCTCACTTTCCCTCTGTCTCTCTTGGATGACCATAAACACCTTATGAAAAAATTTTTAAAAGAAAAGAGAAAAGCAAAGAAAAAAGGGGAAAACCAGAATAAATGTTCAAGAATTTTTAGATGTAAAATTTAATACAATTATCTCAATGAGGATAGAATCAATGGGATCAGTTAAAAGGCTACTGCAATAATCCTAGCAAGAGAATCAAAGGTGGGCTAGACTGAGGGGCAAAAATATGGATGAGAGGGAATGGGTCAATTCTATTTTGAGGATAAATTTTTAAGTGTTTGCTGCTGGAATAGATGTAGAATATAAAATGAAAGTCCTCAAGGATGATGCTGAGATTTTTTTTGTCTGAACAACTTAAATAATAGAATAGCTTTTCAGTGGAATGGAGGAATTTGCAGGAAGCACAGATTTGTGGAGCTATCAGGTCTCCATTTAAGAAACATCAATGTGACCATTAGTGATAAAGATTTGTCAATAAAGTCATAATATATGTAAATTTAGAATAGCACATGATGATTACAGACATATACCCCAACAATCATTCAGATGTGCATGTCAGCTAATGACAAAAATGCCTAGAATAGCATAGGGAGTAAGTATAAAGAAACAAGAGAAACATCCAAAGACCAAGCCTGGGAGCACACTGAGGCATTGGAGAAATGACAATACCCTGGTAAAGAGACTAATCAGATAAAGAGTAAGAAAAACAGTTAGGAAAAACTAAATTAGAAAAATGCCATGACAGTCAAGAGAAGAAAATGTTTCAGAAAGTGAGTGTTACTCATTGCGTCAAATGCCTCTAATCATCAAGTAAAGGAGTGAAGTAAATCCATTCATTTGATAAACACTCATTACTGATTTGATAAAGGAAGTTTATCCAGTAATAAGTTTGAAGTCCTAGGCAAAACTTAATGAGAATGGTTGAAAAGGGTAAAAGAAAAATGAGAGCAGTTCATGGAAGAAGTAAGATCAGAACAATTCTTCTTTTAAATGGAATAAATAATAGTGTACTAGCAAGCTGATGAAAATTATCTAGTAGCCAGGAAAAAAGTGATGATGATAAAAAAAGATGGAAAAATGATGGGGCAATATTTTTAAGAATTTGAGGCATGATATCCATGACAAATGAACCAATTAACAAGAGGTTAGCTTTGACTTTGAATGTGGTCAATGCAATTTTAGCAGCAGGAAAGAATGAAAGTGCGTGAATAAAAGATTAGGCTGATAAATAGATGCAGTAGTAAAAGAAAGCTCATGAAGATTGTCTTCTGATTGTTCCAATCATTTTGGTGAAGTATGAATCAGTTATCATCATGTGATAGCAGGAACAGGGTAATTTAAGGAGAAAGAAGGAAGTATAAAATAAAAGGGTAGAAAAGTTCAAGAGAAGAATAAAAAACTTCTCCAGACATTTCAGTACCAAAAATATTGTTCCTCTTCATTCATTTCATAAACATATATAATAATAATCCCTGAGATAAGATCCTCTAAAATTAGAAGATTGAACATAAAAGGAAAAACAAAGACCCAACATAAGTGAAAGGCAAGGAAATCTCAAGGTATATCTCAGAATATTCACTCTACAATTGGCTTAGGTAAATTGGATGAAGCACAGCCCAAGGGGAACTTTCAAAACAAACAGGTCCAGCTGCAGTGGCACAGGCAGTAGAGCATGCTGCTTCATGATG
>NW_006199080.1:1423621-1424843 GCF_000334495.1 Tupaia belangeri chinensis
ATACTTAACTGACATTCCAAAATGCAAAAGTAAAGAAAATTCGATAGAGATGGGATTTGAAGACATAGTATCTGAGAATTTTCTTCAGTGGCAAATAGGATCAATTTTTTACATTTGGAAAGTACAGTTACAAGCAGAATCAATAAAAAGAAATCAACAGTAAGTTCTAAGAATATAATTTTGCCAGATAAATTATTTAGATGCTAATTTATCTGATTTGGAGGACTCAATACTGAAAATTATACTTTATGTGTTCTCTCAACCCTTTGGACTACAGAAAACAAGTGTCATAAGACATTGGACAACAAAGGAATTCAATTTGTGAGCGTCTAGAGTAAATGCGACTTTCAGGTGAGAAACACTAAAAGCTAAAACTGCAGAATGACTTCTCTCTGTATGAGATCTTTAGCTGAAACGTCCTTGTAGGAGAAATTAAAACAATTTTAATTCTTTGCATTTCTGACAGACAAAGATCTTTTTTAAAGATTTGTTGCTTAATATTTTGAACCTTAACCTGTTTCAGTATTGGACATTTTTTTTTTCTCTCCAGGTAACCTGCTAATATATAGTATGATTATGTGATTAGCATTTTTAATTGATGTTTATGTCACTTAGTTCATTGCAGAATTTATTGCATACTGTACATTTGACTAAGGATTGCACATATTCTCATAAAGTACCACTATGCACTATGTGACTAAGTATTACTTGAGGGAATCATAATTCTGAGTGAATTTTCAATCTTGATTAATATGTGATGTGGGAATTTAATTAATTCACGCTTCTGACTTCTCCAGAAAACTCTGTCTCTAAAATCTACACAGCCTACTAGAAGTTTATGATTTCCTCCTTGTTTATTGCCTGATCAGTTTCTCAAACTCACATAAAAGAGTTACTACCATTATAAGGAGGGGATGATATCAATTTGTTCACATTTCTGAAGTCGGCTAATTCAGCAGCACACCTGGGCACATGGCATTCAATCAGTACTTTACATCTTTCTCCAATAAATCGACAGAAAACTGAAAAGTTTATTTTTTACAGGCTATTTTCCTTGAATAAAATATTCTGTGTAGACTGTTAGTATGATTAGAGATACCTCAGGCCCATTTGACGTTTTTATCCAGGCTGTCTTCCAATCTAGCTTTAGCAGTCATGAAAATGATATCTTAGTATTTTATCTGCTAAATACGCTATTTTACTTCTTGATTTATTCATACTT
>NW_006199080.1:1424857-1458426 GCF_000334495.1 Tupaia belangeri chinensis
GATATTTACTGGTATCTTAAAAAAAACATGTAATGTGAGCTTTAGATAATCATGTAAGTTCTCTAGCTTTAAGTTAAATCTTTACACTACGAATCTTTAGGCTGATGATATATAAATTCTGTCATTTTCTCTATTTGACTACTGTTTATCTATAAACTGTATGGCACACCTCCTCTACTGATGTCTCAAGACAGCTCAACCTAAAAACCTTTAAGATTAATTTTATTATAAAATGTTTGCCTTTCTATATTCCTTATTGTGTTAATAATCTTTAAAACATCTAATCCCAGGGCCATCAGTGAATAAAATAAGTAATTCTTCAAAACAAACAAAAAAATAAAAATCTAATCCCAGGTTACATGGGGAAATTGAGATCTAATGGAAATAGGGCTAATATAGGCATATTCAGTCATTAAGCTAAAAGCCTTTAGAATTTCCAAGACATGCAAAATCACGATCTAAGTATGATAGACTGGTGCAACCTTATTTGGTTATTAACAAAGTCGAAGAGGTTTTTATCTCTAATATCTTCCTCTACCTTTCCCAATGGGCATGAATGCCTGAGCAAAGTGGAGTCTATTCTTGCAGTTGATATAAACATAGGAATCTCACCTCAAGAGGATAATACTATCAGTAAGGAATGAAGGTAAGGGTAGAACCTAAGAGAGTCAGAGAAAGAGCTGGAGAGGATGAGCTGAAAGATATAGACACTTCATATGGGATGAAAAATTTGGAAAGAAAAATAATACTCCTTATTACAATAAAAAGCACAGCCATAAAAGTACACAATGTCATTGGCTGGACATATCCTAACATGAGAATGACTAAAATATTTTCAATCAAATAAAACAAGTGCAATATTCAAGTCATAACTTCCACTTGAAAGGAAGTTGAATGGAATCCTTTTCATTTTCTACTACCCGTATTTGACTTATTTTCTCAAAGGATACCAACTATTCAATTTTAAATACTTAGTTTTATTAATGCAGAGAGCATATGGGTAGAAAATGTTCTAATTTCTCTGAGAACCTCTCCTTGTTCAATAAGCTTGATAATCATCTGCTTCATGTATCTCTCATTTTTCTTATTAAATGTGTATTTCTAATTCTTTTGAATCAAGGTCATTCTTTTGAAGTGATTCTTTCTGTCCATTTAGCAAAACAGACTCAGTGTTTCAGTTTAGCACTGCCAGAACTTGTTCTACTCTCAACAAACTCATATTTTTTGTTATTGTTGGTGTTGACATTCAAGGGGCCGTTTAGTTCTCAAGTGTTCTCTGTCTCACCAAAGACACAGATGAACTAATGATAATGGCTTCCAGCTTGGAAGATGGGCTTTTATTTTAGGCTAACTCTTCGCAGAAAGGCTGAGTGTTGTAACTAGTGAGACTACAACCTTTGGATCCACACAGTGTTCAATCATATACTACAAATTCTTAGGTATCAGCCAAGAAGCTTTTAAAACCCTTCTGTCCTCTAAACTAGGAGAATAATACAGTAATTCTCTCTTATCCACACAAGCTACATTTCAATGGATGCCTGAAACCTTGGATAGTATTGAATCTCACATATACTATGTTTTTTTATTACATAGGGTCTTTGGAAAAAGTCATGATGCATTTTTACTTAGAAAAACTTTGAAAAATATGTCATGACTTTCCCAATGACCCAATACACACATAACAATTATAAAGTTTAATTTATAAATTAGACATAGTAATATATTAAAAACAATAAATGATAAGAAAATAGAATAATTATAATAATATACTGTAATCAAAGTTTTACATGTAGGCTTTTCCTCACTCTCAAAATATATCATATTGCTCTGTAGGTAGTTAAAATTGCAAAAAAATGAAACTATGGGTAAAGAGGAAGTACTTATCAGCATTTATTTTATAGAATAACTTTGAAGGTTAAATACTTTAATATATACCTTAACATGATTAAAACTATATTTATACTTGTTACTGATATAAAATATTATACTAATATTAAATGTGCATTTTTGTAAAGCACTATAGAGTAGTATTTTCCTGTTACGTGGATAGTTTGGAACAATTAAAAAAAATAGAGTTTTAAAAAATAATTATTTATTTAATTCTATTCATTTATTATTATCCTTCAATTTGATCAGAGAGACACAGAGAGAGAGAGAGGAAGAGTGAGAAAGCAAGCCACCAGGTCCTGGACTCGAACTATCGTCAGCCATGTGGGAGTCCAGTGCCTTAACCACCACACCATTTGCCAGCCTCTAGACCTTTTTAATATTTACAGCAAAAATATACATTTCTCAAGGAAGTTGTACTGAGAATCTACTTATGTCACATTGGTTTTAATATAGTCTGGGCTTATTTCAGTTTTGAGGATGTGCTATCCCTTAATCTCTCAATTCTCATTGATATTACTACAAGATAAGGACTATCTCTGTAATTAAAATCACATTGCTGTAACATTTCAAAACATCCAATGTAAATAGCTGTTTTTCTTCCAAAGATGGGGCAGAAATGTAAGGAACTGACCAGACAATTTGAAGCTCCTTGGCTAAATCATCTTAAGTTTTATAACCTTGCATGGGAAATTTCCTGGTTAGCATTACATAGTCATTTTCTAGTTTTGCCAATTAATGTTATTAAAACTATTCATCAAAATATAATACACTGAAACTAAAATAAAAGTAAAAAAATACACCAGTAATTTGATTATTTTTTTTCTTTCATTGAAAGAAAATATTTCATTACATACATATATGTAATGGAATTACTTAGGTTTGTTGTTAGTTTTACCATTTGTGCATTGAATTAGTTTTTGAATAATATATAAATGGCAAGGAAGGACCCAAATTCCATTGCATTGCCATCTGGCTGTAGAGGATAAATGTCACAAGCAATTGGCATACTCTTGCTTAAGATAAATCTCTACCCTTTTTGTAAATTCTAACCATGTTGTCTTCATAAGCACAGAGGGAAGAATGATCTTCAAAATTTATTTTTAGAACAGAGAATGCCAGACTAGATAAATCACCAGTGTTGTACCAATGACATAGTCTATATTCCCAAGTGACACACTAATAAGCAAAGTTCTGATGGTCTCACTAAAGAAAATGAGCTAAATATCTAGTCTATAGTACTTATTTTTTTAATAGGATGAATCAAGATATTAATGGAGTAAAATTTACATAAAATCATTTTAAAAATATTTTAAACTCCTAAAATTATATTTTATTTATATCTTTTGAGTCATTTATATTATAATTAAGGACATGGTGCTAAATTAATTTGCCATCACATTTTTAAGAATTTTATCTAAACAATTCTATATGTGATTCTATAATAGTGCAACCTTTAGCTTGTAAATATAGTAAGTATCTAAACCACTGAAAACACCACTTACTTATTTCTTTGTATTTTCCCATATAGAGCAATATTATTCTATACTTTTTTTTTTTTTTTGCCCTAGGACATTTGCACAGGAGAAGACACAGAGTGAGAGAATAAGAGGAAAAATGAGAAATCACTCTCCCCAACGGGAATAGCCATGCCGCATTCCGTTTGCCTCCATTCTCCTCTCAGGATATTGGGCATACATGCACACATGTGTGATGTCTTTGTTGAGCCTCTAGGTCTGGTACTCAAATCACACTTGTCCATGTGGGAGTCCGGTGCCTTAACTGCCATGCCACTTGCTGTCCCTATTCTATACCTTTCTCAGTTCATTTTATAGATGAGATTGCTTGACTCTTTCATAACCTATAA
This sequence comes from Tupaia belangeri chinensis, assembly GCF_000334495.1. Classification (NCBI taxonomy): domain Eukaryota; kingdom Metazoa; phylum Chordata; class Mammalia; order Scandentia; family Tupaiidae; genus Tupaia; species Tupaia belangeri. The sequence goes on from NW_006199080.1 coordinate 1,428,612, forward strand.
AAAATTAGGATTTTAAATTATTTAATGGGTTAATAGAGAAATTATAACCTGGTAACTGTAAAATAACTATAACACTATGAAGATTCACTCACATGTACATGACAAAAAGAAAGAGACAAAGAAAATCGCATATACCACAGGTTTAAAAAGTGTCTTATTATCATTCAGAGGTAAACACTGTTTAAATATTATATATACGTGTATATATATAAATTTATCTAAAATATATATCAAACATGTATCTACATATATGCACAAACTCTTACAGATAATCTGTGTGTACAAAAATTACAGCATACTGTGTATTTTCTTATTAGACAATATATCTTGGATTTCTTTTTTATTACGACAATTTATTAAGTAGGGAACTACATGTAAATATTATTTTTCTGATATTTAAGTGGAAAAATGTGTAAGGGATAGTGAAATGTGGCAGAAAGTAAATGTTCAGATTGATAAAACCCTGCAGGGTTATTGAATCTACAGTGTTCATGTCCCTTCAAAGAAGGCAAATAAGGAGTACTAAGCCATTCTTTTATCACTCTTTTATTGGCTAAAATATAGCTGTCAGATTTAAAGTTTTCCATAATGGACCATTTAGTTTTAGGTAGTTTAAAAGTCTTTGTCATTAATAAACAGAAGTATTTCTTTTTGACAAGAGAAAAAATACAGGGGAGAGAAGATGATGAATAAAGGAGTAAGAAAAGAAAGAAGATAAATAGTTTTGCTTACAATGAAGATTAAACTCTAAATGTCCTAAAGACTCGGAATACATCACATTGATATTTTTCAGTTTCACAGTGTCTTTTACCACACTTTTTCTCCTATGTTGTCCCCAGACAGCCATGATTTCTTTCTAATTCAGTCATATTGTCAGAAGTTTCATCACTTTGCTTCCTTCATTTATCCTTTGCTTCCACAAAGAATATTGAAAATCCCTCTTAGACTATCAGTAACATTTCAGAGTGCTCAATACCTTTCCAGAATATTAGATTTTTGTTGGTAAGAAAAAGTAGAAAAAGGTAACATCAGATAAAGAATCGCAGTTTGCTGGTTAATTCTTCATTGGAAATGCACAGAGTTACATCCTTGAAGTCCACATTTAGTCAATAAATATACTAGTTTAGTGAAAAGCATATTAGAATTTTGAGTGGATTTATATTAAGAAATTTTTTCCTATGCTGTCTTCAATGGAAAGTATCTATCTTGTTCACGGCAAAGTCCTTAAAAGGGACTGCAGGTGCTTGACCTGCCTTTCTGATGATAGCTGACGGAAAAAAGAATGACTCTCTGTTCCAAGCTGGGCTAGTCCATTCAAGTTTTCTAGCAACCTGAAAAATGGGTAGATTCACCATTGGGTAGTATCTGATTGCCACTGAAATTTTAGTGGCTTTTAACAAATTTCCTCTTCTTCTAAGGAAAATCTACTTGTAAAGCATCACTATTTTAGATAGACCCAAGTGACAAAAAATAGCAAAATGAAAGAATAATGGAAATGAAAAAGAAAACTCTAAAACAAGAAAATTTAGAGCATTGTGACACAAGGCAAGATAAAATTAGTCATCACTGTTTTTTTTTCACCGTACACATAACACGCCATCACACAAACACACACACGTGCACGCTCACACACACACGTACACACACACACACACACACACACACACACAGATAATTTATTCCAATTCCTTTCCCAAGGTGACCTTCAAAGTCCTGGACTAAGAAGATCTACGAATAAGAAAAATATGAATGGCATTCATATTGGCACTTCAAGGGAGTCATACAGATGATACTTTATGTCATTGTGCATTTTGTTATCCACCTAAAATTAAAAAGATACTATCTATTTGGACCATTGAACAATCTACATAATTTTTGACTCACTTCTGTTTTTTCTGGGAACTACTCTCTCTCTACCTGGAAGGATATTCCCTCAGTAGCCATAGTCACACTGTGTGACCTTTATTCTTTGATCCCTGAACGTACTCAGCAAGTACATCTGATCTACTCCAGAGACAATCAAATCTGAAAAAATGGAAATGGTATTGTCAGAGAGTAACTTGAGTTTTAGCACATGGTGGAGACTCTAATATACTTGCATTACAGAAAGTGAGAATTCCCCTGATGGTAATGAAAATGCAGAAAAAGACCAAAGGAAAGAAAATCTTAAGCAAATTTAGACCAAAATTTTAGTGAAAATTTTAGAAAAATAAACTTTAAACAGAACCAGTGGATGACATGTTTATTAAGACACTGGATCTCACAGGGTCCACTCTGCAGTGCAAGTCACAGACCGGATGACTTGGAAAATATGCCAGGTATATGTGTGCATCCCAAAATCCCAAGAAAAAAATGGAGGAAAAAGTATTGTGGAATGACTATTTCCTGGGAGAGAGGGTGATTTCTCACATTCTATTTCTCTTTCCTTCTCTCACTTTTTGGCAAATACATGCATGCATCCATCCACCCCATGACAAAAATCTGAAAAAAAAGAAAAAAATATTTATTTCTTTATGAACATCTTATTTATATTATATACATATTTCTACAAGTCCACTCTCTCTCTCTCTTTTTAGCTAACTAGATATAATAAAATGCAACCATAAGCAGAATACCATGGTCACTAACACATGTTGAAGTAAATATTGGAATAATTTGAAAAAAAGTATGCTATACTAGTTAAATATGGCAAAATAAAAGCCTAACAAAAACAAGACCATGATGAAACACTCTTTAAGAAATGGAATATAATAATTGGGACCAGCAGTTAGCATAATGGCTATATTGCTGAACTCCCATGTAGCCAACCGCAGTTCAAGTCCTAGACCCAGTGGCTTAAACTCACTCCAGGCACGTGTGTGTGTGCCCATGATCCCAGGAGGAGAATGTAGAAGGGATTGCAGTGTGGCCATTCCCCCCCTGGAGGTGATGATTTCTCACTTTCTATCTCTCTGTCTCTCTCTGTCTTTCTATTTAGTACACGTGCCCTATAGCAAAAACCTCTCCAAAAATAAATAAATAAATAAATAAATGAAATATAATAGAAAACAGAAATATTGTAGTGAAGAGACCAGTATCCATTTTGTTTTCATTTTTATATTTGGTTACCTTGAATAGGTAAATTAATTTATTTGAGATTCTATTTTTATCTATAAAATATGGAAGACAATAGAATTTGAATCTACCTATAGGACTATAGTTTCGAGGACATACTATAGAAGATCATGAAACACAAGGATATAGATAAAGTTGTGTCTCTTTTAAAATTATTTTAACTTTATCTTTTTTCTTTCTTTCTTTTTCTGTCTCTTTCTTCTTTCTTCCTTTCTTTCTCTCTCTTTCTCTTTATTTCTTTCTTTTTTTAACTTGGCCAGAAAGGGACAGAGTGTGAGAGAGAAAGAGAGAGAGGAAAGAAAGTGAGAAAGCAAGTTACCAAGTCCTAGACTTGAACTACATCCAGTCATGTGGGAGTCTAGTGCCCTTAATCACCACTCCACCTCCTGGTCCCAAAGTTGCATCTTTTTGCTGGTTAGACAGTTATGTAATCACTTACCAAGCAACTAGGATGAGTCAGAGACAGATACTGTGAAGAACTAAATAAACATCACGTTGTTAACCCCAAATTGCTCAGTTTGTGGAAGAAGATAACTGAAAAAAAAAATAATTAAACAACACAAAGAAGTTGATTTGGTAACTGTGTATGTTTTTCTCCATTAGGAACATCCTCCACCCATTTTTAATTTTTTAAATAATTATTTATGTATTATTATTATTATTTTTAAATTTGTGCTTAACAGAGAGAGACAGTTGGAAAGAGAGAGAATAGAGAGAGAAAGAAAGTGAGAAAGCAAGTCACCAAGTCTGGGACTTGAACCAAAAAATCTAATGTAGCTTCTCCCAAAGGGAAATTAAAATAAATAACAAATTATCTTTAAAAATCACCCTGTGAAAAACATTGTATGTTATAGTTCTGTATTCACTGCTGAAACTTCTGTAATAAAAGAGTCATCGTACCCCTGATACAACTCCACTTAGTTCCAGCTCCAAGAAAGATTGCTAAATGCAATTGCCAATGTATATCATTTGTTTAATATTAAATACCAATTTTGTTTGGAAACATTTTTTCATATAAGTATCATTTCATGAGATGATTTAGTTCTAATACCTTTCCACCAAATCCTATTTAGTCCATAATATCCCTGACGTCTTTTATTGTCCTCATAAAAAACATAAAATCAAATAATATTACACATCAATAATTTTTTGAAGTAATGTGTTCAGAGATGAACTGCAGAAATATATCTCCCTTCAATGCAATAGTGACATTCAAAATTATGGAGTGTTTCCTATTAAACTATTAGCTCATGTGTAAATTCTAGGTTGATGAAAGAGACTGGAAATATTTGACCAAACAGACACTTGGAATAAAGAGAAGTGGTAATCACTGATAAAGGGTTGTGGAATACAAGGCTGTGTATCCTTCTATAGAGTAGAGCTGGTGGGCAGTGTTACCCCTTTCCATCCATGTAAGATCCACTCTGCACACTGGAAGGTAAAGATAAAGTGACATGTGTCACAGCTTTCCTTTCTTTCACCTCCTCTTGACTCATTGAAGCCCATGCATTAGAGATGATGATATCATAAGTTGGAAGGAGCCTGAACTCCTTAATCACTCCTTGAGGGTGAGCCAGGAAGTGTCCGACCAAGAACAACAGAAATGAACTCTTTATGAGTAAGAAATAAACTTTTATTGCATTAAGACACTGGGACTTTTGACTTATTTCGTACAAATCCTGCATTAATTACCTTAACTACTGTAAGGGTGAAGGAGAAGATAAGTTAGTTAATTGATGGGCAGGGACTGAATGTATTCAGAATTCCATCCTGCTCTCTCTTTGTTTCCCTTCATATGCTTTATACTATTCAGTGTTCTTTATCAATTTTATTTTCATTTATTTCTTCTGAGAGAAAGAGGTACTGACAATAAGGTCAACACACCACAATCCACCACCAGTCTGAGTCAGCCTGGATCGTGGATACATGTACATGTGCCCAGCATGCCCATGGAGGCCTCGGGAAGCAAATATAGGGCCACTTCATGTGATTTTAGTTGTATTACCACGGCACCATCATCTGCCCCCACTTTAAACTATTCCAATGTGTAATATGGAAATACTTATGTAATTGTAACTATACCTATAACTAAGTGAGAAATCCCTGTCTTCATGTAGCTTCCAATATAGTAGATAAATATTGGGTCGTCAGAAAAGTCATGATGTATTTTTCCTTTTTCTATGCAAAAATGCATCATGACTTTCCCAATAACCCAATACATACCTACCACAAACAATAATAGAAATAAAAAGTACATGACACAATGTATTTGAAGTGTAAATATAATATAGAAAGAAGTAGAGAAGGTAAATATGGATAAGAGATGAAAAAAAGAACCTCAATATGCCTTATATTAAAAAGTAATATTTGGGCAAAATTTCAAGGAAGTTAGGCAATCGGTCAAACAAATGATTGAGAAAAGATTCTAGGAGCGAGGGCCATGAAGACACTGCCTAAGGAGAGATCATTTCACACAGCAAGAGTACACTGGCTGGTGCAGGGAAATAAAGTAGAAATAAGGTCAGAATCCAGATTGCTTAGAATTGCATACTCATGTAACTGTAAACTCTTCTGGCTTAAACTGTAAGTGCAAATGGGAATCATTGGAGCATTTGAACAGTAGGATACTGTCATCTAGTTTAAGTTTTGAAAAAACTAATCTTGCAATTGTATTGAGAATTGAAGAGGTTGGATAAAAAGAATGACAAAAAAAAAAATGCATTGAACACAGGGATCCCCAACTGGTTTATGGCCTATTAGGAACTGGGCCACACAGCAGGAGTTGAGCAGCAGGCAAACAAGGGAAGCTTCATCTACATGTTCAACCGCTCTAGTCTCTCATGTTACCACCTGGTCTCCACCTCCTGTCATATCAAAAAAGACATTAGAATCTCATAGGAGCATGAACCTTATTGTGAACTGCACTTATGAGGGATCTGAGTTGTACGTCCCTTATGAGAATCTAATGCCCAATGATATGAGGTAGAGCTGAGGTGGTGCTGTTAGCACTGGGTAGTGGCTGAAAATACTGCATTGCGATGAGTTGTATAATTATTTTATCATATATTACAATGTACTAACAGATATAAAGTGCACAATAAATTCAATGCACTCGACTCATTTCAACACCATCTTCCCACACACTACTCCTGGTTCAGTGGAAAAATTGCCTTCCATAAAACTAATCTCTGGTGCCAAAAAGGCTGGAGACCACTGATTTGATAGACACAAGAACCTAAGATTCTTTGTTGAAAATGATGTTGATGGTAATATCCTTGATTTGATTATCACACATTATATGCCTGCTTGAAAAATCATGTGTTATGCCATTTAAATGTACAACAAGAAAATGTAAGTAAGATAACATAATTTTATTTAAAAAAGGACTCAGAGATCATCTGGGTGACTATTAAAATAATACAGACAAGAGACAATTATGTTTTTGACCAGGGTGTTAGCATAAAAGGTGGTAGTCAATTAGTTAAGGTGTAATAACAACTTAAATATTCCAAATGTATTAAGTTACCTGTAAATACTGGTATGCAATATTTTGTTGGACCAAAATGCCTTAAAGTAAAATATATTAATGCTCATTTATTATTTGGGTTCAGGAATCTTTTCGAAGGCAAACCTGGAGAACCTTTATCCTGAATACAATCTCAGTGGAGGGTGCATTCTGGTTAGAGGAGCTGCAAGGTCTCTTCTGACTAGATTCTAATTATTTTTAATCTATTCCTACATCAAATTTAAAGGCTTACTTCTAGCTACATGTGTTTATGAGATTCACCTTGACTTCTAAAGGAAAGCCTGCATAGGTCCCAATTGGTATATGAACAGTCTAAGAGCTACAAGGTAAGTAGAAGTATAAAATCTGCCATTCTGCATGCAACTTCTGAGAGATTAAGCCCTAAATTTGATATTTGGATTCCATTAGAGGTATACATTTCTGGAGTGCTGAAATCTGATGCTGCTAGCCTATACTTGCCACCATGTGAAGTTTTAGATTCTAATTTATGTTCTTTTTTAGAAATCTTTGCCAACTGCCATATAATGTCAACAGCAATATAATTGAAAAAAATAATAAAAACTGCAAAATCCTTTTCCCAGATGTAAAATTATAAGGGTAGTGAGACCAGCAGAGGGTATAGCGGTTATACCACTGGACTCCCACATAGCCAACCATGGTTTGTGTCCCAGGTCAAGTGGCTTAAAACTCATGCTGGAAGTATGTATTTGCATGCCCAAGATCCCAGAAGGAGAATGGAGGAAAAGGGATTTGTCATGGCTGTCCCCCCAGGGGATGATTTCTCATTTTTCTTCTCACTGTGTCTGTCTGTCTGTCTGTCTGTCTGTCTCTCTCTCTCTCTGTCCATCAAGGGCATGCACCCTAAGGATAAAACCTTTCAAGAAAAAAAAAAAAAGATCTAAGGGTACTTTTGTAAGTTTCTTATTCTTTAAGTAAAATAAATAAATAAATTATAAAAGTGATAATTCTGTGAGTACATGCCTGAGAACAGGGTTTTTCTAGTTTGGAAAGCTGTGTCATAGTGCAGGGGTCTAGTAGCTGTTTACTATGAGGGATATAAAAGCTTAATCCTGCCATGAAGATGCCTTGGGTCCCCAATGTTTATTTCTACAAACTCAGTTAACAAGGAAAATATGGACTAAATAATTCTATTTTAGCAAGAGTGCAAAGAACAGAATGTCTTGGTATGTGACTCTGAAAAGCTCTTGCTACAACTTCCATACTATGTCCAAAGATTGTGCCCAGCTGTGTTTTCACCTCCCTACAAGCAGAGAAGCTTGATGTAGCTCAGCATCACATCAGTGTCCCGGATGATGCCACAGCTACTGAGAGTGCCAACACTGCAGCGAGTATCAGAAAGAACACAGAGACCTGAGGAGTGATGGGGAAAGGTGTGGACATTGTGAGTGTGTGTCTCCAGTGATCAGAGATCCTGATGTTTGGGATACTCATCCAGTGATCAGAGACCCTGATGTTTGGGATACTCATTTGAAAAAGGAAATCTATAGATGAACACATATCTACCTTTTCATATTATGAACACTTTTATATTGGTATTAAAGGAAGTGTCAGCTAGTTTACCTCCTAAGAGTATCTGTGTTAAGAAGTACAGAATAGGCAAATACTATCTTCTTTTTGTTTTTAAAGATTTTTCCCATAGGGCATGCATGCTCCTCAGAGAGAGACAGTGAGAGGGAAATTGAGAAATCGCTCTTCAGGTGGAATGGTCACACCACCATCCCTTTTTCTTCATTCTCACACATGCACAGGTGCCCAGCATGATATATATATATATGGTTTTTTCTTTTTTGAGAGGTTTTTGCTATAGGGAGCGTGCGCTCGCCAGAAAGACAGAGAGACAGAAAGTGAGAAATCACCCCCCAGTGGGGAAGGTCATGCCGCAATCCCTTCTCCTCCATTCTCTTCTCAGGATCTTGGGCACGCACATACACGCGCCCAGCATGAGTTCAAGCCACCGTGTCAGGACGTGAACCGGGGTTGGCTACATGGGAGTCCAGTGACATAGCCATTACGCTAACTGTTGGTCACCCTAGCATAATTTTTCAAATTACTGGGTCTGGGAATCAAACCACCATATACTATGTGGAAGTCCAGCACCATAACCACTTTGCCACCTATTGACACAGCAAATACTATTTTAAAAGAGTGAGGAGGGGGCAGCAGGTGCTATACTGGTTATGACACTGGACTCCCATGTAGTTGAGCACAGTTTGAGTCCTGGCCTTGGTAGTTTTATACTCATGCCAGTGTGTGTGCATGTGTAGCCAAAATCCCAAGAGGAGAATGGAGAAAAAGGAACTGTGGCATACCATCCCTCCTGGGGAGTGATTTTTCACTTTCTGTCTCTCTGTCATTCCAGTGAGCACAAACACCCTATAGCACAGATCTCTCAAAAAAACAAAAGAAAAAAAAGAAAAAAGATCAAAGACAAGGGTCAGTAGGTAGCATGGTGGTTATGGCACTGGGCTTTCACATGGCACATGACCAATGGTAGTTTTAGTCCCAGACCTTGCAGCAGCTTGAAAATCATGCTGGGGATGAATGCATGTGTGCCTAAGATCCCAGGAGCATATAGTGTGACCTTCCTTCTCTCTGTCTCTTCAGTGAGCAATTATGCCCTATGACAAAAACCTAAAAAAATAATAATAAGTGAGGACATAGAGTATACATGCACTCTTTGAGAAGCTAGGTTTTCCATTATGAACTAAGCTTTTTCAAAATGGACTGTGCAATCTGATCACCAACTTTTTTCACAATATGATTATTGGTGCTATTAGCTATGGATTAGAAGTCTTGATATACTATGGACCTGTCTACTGAAGTCTCCTTTCTTTCTTCAAAACTAAAATCATCATATCACTTTTCTGTGATCATCTCCAAAATAGATTTTCCTCTACTCAATTTCAGAAGTAAGGGGCATTTTCCTCCTTAATATAGTCTATCAATTTTCTTCTTAAATATAAGTAGACATGATTTCTTCAGCAATTATTTAAGTAGTCAAAGATCAGATCTCCAATGTATTACCGTGTCTTGAAAAAAAAAAAAAACTAAGCTTTTAAATGCATATGATTATGTCTTTTAAGTGTACTTTTAAAACAAGTCCAAATGAAAAACAAGGAAAGCTTCAGTGGAGACTCAAAACAGATTTCTAAACATTTGTAATGAGAAAAATGTTTTGTGTGCCAACAGAGGTTTTCAATAAACCAGGCAATTTTTAATCATTGCAAAAGAGATAAAATTTGGTCTATTCAACAACAACCTTTAGCTGGGCAAATTAAATAATCACAATAGAAAATGGTTTAAAATGAAGTGGAATTTGAAGTGTAGTCTATGATAATCTGATAAACATTATTATGTCCTTTAGTTCATTGGACTTGTTTGTAGAGTTATTTTTAGATTTTTTTGCAATAGGGTGCATGCACTCATCAGAGAGAGACAAAGAGAGAGAGAGAAAAGGACAGAGAGAAATCACTGCCAAGAGGGATGGCATGGTGCAATTCTTCTTCATTCTCCTCCCAGGATCTTGAAAACATATGCACACGTGCCTCACGTGATTTTTTTTTTTTGCTTTCTTATTTTCTTTTCTTTTAGAGACATTTTTGCTTGCCAGAGACACTGGTAGAGATAGAAAGACAGTAAGCAAGAAATTACCCCTCAGGGGAGATGGCCGCACTGCAATCACTTCTCCTCTATTCTCCTCTTGGAATTTTGGGCACACATGCACACTAGCCTGGTGTGAGTTTTAAGCCAATGGGTCCTGTACTAAAACTGCCATTGACTATGTGGGAGTCCAACGACTAAACCGTTATGCCATCTGCTGGTCACTCAGCATTATTTTCAAGCAGCTAGGTCCAGGATTTGAACCACAGTTGGCATATAGGTCAGGAGTCCAGTGCCTTCACCACTGTGCCACTAGCTGGCTTCTGTTTACAATTTTATTGCTTGATATAATGAAGATTTAAGTTTGACAGAATAAAAAATAATTCAGTGAGTTAAGTGACAGAACAGGCTTTTGACCTAGGCATTGTAATTAGAGTTTAACTGAATTTTATTATCATGAATAAAAGTTATCTTCATAGATAATATGAATTGCATTTCAAGCTAGTGGGAAAACATAGATAGTATGTTTAAAAATGTTTAAAAGATTTAGGAACTTTAATCATATAGACGTAAAATTTCTAAGTTTATGTAGGGAAGCGTAAAATTTCTAAGTTTATTTAGGAGAATAAGAATAACATAAAACATAAATCATATTCTGTAAAATTTGATTTTTAAATATGCAAAAACAGTGTCCTCTCTTTGTAACATTATGTCATAAAACTGAAGCCATTTTTATTCAATTTTAATTCAATTTTCTTTGACCTTAATCTCAAATGGTAAGCTAGAAGAATGTAATAAAAAATATATTAGTCAAGAAAATATCTGATAATTGAGGTGAATCATTTGGAATTTTTGTTTTGCTAATGTTCTTTGACTCTAGTATCATCAATGAAAGTTTTAATTTGTATTCTATAAATGTTTTCATTGATAGTGGCCTCCTTCTTGTTTAAATGAATATAGCATTATTGGGCCACCAGGTGGCACGGTGGCTAAGGCATCATATCCCACAAAGCCACCTATGCAGATAGAATCCCAAATTGGAGACTTAAAAATCACATAATCTTTGGCAAGGTGATAGAGGGCATGAATATTGTGGAAGCCATGACTGTTTTGGGTCCAAAGATAGTAAGACCAGCAAGAAGATAACCACACTGACTGGACAACTCCAGTGAATTTTACATGTTTTCTCCTAATACCAGACCATTCCTTCTGTAGCTCAGGAGAACACCCCCTGTACCTCAACTGCTTGCTATGTCCTATAACCTGTGTTCTTGTTCCAACTCTTCGGGTTCCATATTTTTCTTAGTCTCCTCTAAATCTAGCTGAATTGCAAAGTTAAGTTTATGATTATGAAATAAAAACTAAAAAACAAAAGAAAAAAGAAAGAAAGAAAGAAAATAATGCTCAATGTGTGTACTTGTATGCCTATAATCCTAAGAAGAGAATGGAGAAGAAGGGATTTCAGAATGGCCAATACCCTAAAGGAATTTTTCTCAGTTTTCTCTCAGTTTTCTCTGTCTATTGCTTACTGGTGAGCACATACACACCCTATGGGAAAAATTTAAAAAAGAAAGAAAGAAGTCTAAGTATTATATAAGCAATTTCTCTTTCTTTCTAGTTTTTGATGCAGGAAATGTGCTTCCTGGAGAGAAAGAGAGAGAGAGAGACAGAGCAGAAAAGTTAGAAATCATTTTTTATATCTGATAATTAAGGGCAAAGAGAGAATGGCCATATTGCAGTCTCTTCTCCTCCATCCTCCTCTCAAGCATGATTTTCATAACTCCAGTTCTGGGACTTGAACCATGGTGTTCGCCATGTGCAATCCAGTGGCTGTAGCCTCCATGCCACTTGCTAGTCCTATAGCTTTATCATTTAATAGTGTGTTTGCCATTTAGCTTATTGGAAACTATATTTTATTTTGACTAGTCTATATCTATGTGACTAAAATCACCTAAATATTGTTATAGTTATATATTACATATAGCTTTATATTTATGGTAGTATAGTATAATTTTTTGTAGGTTATTCTAGTCACATGTGTTTTTACATCAATACTTAACACTTTTAAGAAAACCAACTATCATCACTATGAAATTATATGAAAGCTTTATGCTTTACAAAGCACATAATAACAATATCATTTCTTTAATAGAAATGTAAAACTTTGTGGGGTCATAGGTGGCATGAGGGTTAGGGTACTAGACACCCATATGGCCAACCAAAGTTTGAGTCCTGAATCAGTTGCTTGAAAATCTTGTCAGGCATATGTGCATGGGTGCTCAAAAGTCTGAGAGGAAAATGGTGGAGAAGGGATTGCAGTGAGGCCATTCCCCCTGAGGGTTGTGATTCCTTACTTTCTTTCTCTCTGTCTCTCTCTGATTCTCCAGTGAGTACATGTACCCTACAGCAAAAATCTCTCTCTAAATTTTTGTTTCTTTTTTTTTTCATGAGATCAACTTTTTTACATTTTTTTATTAATTTATTTTTCTTCTTTTAACATTAATATGCTATATATCATTACAGTATACAAAATGAATTTTTCATCCAAAATACACTGTTGGCTCAATTAAGCACATGAAATAGTTTTCAGAAGCTACACAAATATTTTAGTGCCTTGGTTTAATGGCAAAAATTAAATCCTATAGCTGGAAATAAACATGGGGTTCAAGGTAGGGTGAGATGGGTATAAAATAATGAAGAAGATATAGAAGCAGACATTAATATCTGAAAGCATAAGAACATGCAGAATAAACAAAAAAAAATAAGAGATCTTGAAAGGCAAAATAAAATAAGGGACAAGCACATAGCATAATGGGTACATCGTGGGACTCTCACATTGTAGACCATGGTTTGAGTCTCGAACCTGGTGACTTAAATTTCACAACAAGCGTGTGTGTATGCATGCTGAAGATCCTGACAGACAGACTGTCTCTGTCTCTATGGTGAGTACATTCACCCTATAGCAAAAATCTCTAAGGAAAAAAGAAAGAAAGAAAGAAAGAGAGTGAGAGGGAGAGAGAGAAAGAAAGAAAAAGAAAGGAAGAAAGGGAGGATAAAAAGAGATAAAGCTATAAGGACTAGAGAGACAGGTATTTATGATTGTAGAGGAGATAAGGAAAGAGTATTGAAGAAAGACACAGAAGTGACTGAGAAAACACTGTATCACTTTTCCTGACACATGAATGAACATAACTTTCCAGTTTGTTCGAAATCTACAGTTCATTAAAAAGCAAGTACACAGCTAGGCTCATGCTTGACGGAAAACGAAACAGTCTCTTCTTCAAATATGTAATTCACCAGAATCTCATCATGGTTTTCATTTTTTCTAGTATAAATTCACGTTAATTGCATGCCGCTTAACTGTGGTTTTACATATTTACTCTCAGCAGCTCATGTTTAGAGCTGCATTTATTTTCCCACAAATGAGTCTTTCAACTCTTCAATAAATGCTCTTTCAATATTTGATATGGTGGTATATATGCGGTTTCTGTCTTATCCTAAATTAAATGTTTATTTGAAGCACTTCATTTAAAGTGTTTTCATTTTCTACTCATTTTAGTTGGAATAGCAATCATGCAGTCTCATTCTAGCTATCTTTCCTCTGGCATTATTGTTCTTGTTAGTGGAGAAGTAACCTGAAGAGGGGAAGGGAAAATAAAAGCAAAATGGAAAAGACATGCAAACAAATTGTAGCTTCTATTCTTCACAATAGATGTACTGCAAACACAAAAAGGTTTAGCTGTAATCTTTTGCTGTGCTAATTCAGTTCACAAAGACTTCATTCATAACAAATAAATAAGACACAAAAACAAAAACGAATTCCACTAAGGACAAAATCTTTTACTTAATAGCCTTATTGACAGCATATGCATTTTTATTTTCATGCATTGGGAGGGGGCAAATGGGATTTTGTTATCAATAAAAAAACTTTGATTCTTTTGTAACAAAATGGATGGATCATAGGACACATTTTTCCTATCAATTAATAGTGCAGACAAAGCATCATAAGGTCTGTGTGTAAGCTTCATTTACTTCTCTGTCACTGACGACATCCACTGTATCAACTTATACTTCCTCATTCCCAAGACTCAGAACACAGATATAATTCTATTCCTTCTTCACATGTTAAAGATAAAATTTCTAATTCCTCCCACTCCTTTGTCTCTTGGTGTTTAGGAACAGTGGATGTTTTCATTTATGAGGGGATATTCACGAATTCTGAACCAGAGTATTTATTTATGTAGATAGAAAAAGATATGTTTGAGGTACCAGCAGTTAGCATAATGGCTGTGTTGCTGGACTTCCCCACATAGTCGACTGTGGTTCGCGTCCCGGACCCGGTGGCTTAAAGCTCACGCCAGGCGCATGTGTGTGCGTGCCCAAGATCCCGAGAGGAAAACAGAGGAGAAGGGACTGTGATGTGGCCAGCCCCCCTGGGAGCTGATATCTCGCTTTCTATCTCTCTGTCTTTCTCTGTCTGTCTGGCGAGCGCACACACCCTATAGCAAAAACCTCTCCAAAAAGAGAAAGATATGTTTGAAATTTAAGCAAGACCCCAGAAACTCTTCAGAATAGGGATTGTAGAATTACCAAATTAAAACATAACATGCCTGGTTAAATGAAAAATAACTCATATGTTTTTAGTGCAAATACACAATATAATGTTTAGAGCATATTTATACAATATAAAAAAAGGGTTTTTTTTTAATTGTATTGAGAGTTTTCTGTTGTATTTGGCAATGCAAGCCAGGAGAAACATGTTCTTTGATTTGTAATATTTGCTCTATCATTTCAGCAGTAAGAAAGACCTAAATTATACATTTGTTCCTCACATTATTATAGTAAATAGTAAAGTCAAACAAAACAAAAGGGAGGATAAATATAATGTATTAATTTAGTCATCCTATTAATTAATGAAATGTTGATCTCATTTCTTTTTTTGTTTTCTTCATTGATTGAAGCAATATTTATTGTGTAATCATTAGTTCTTTTTTTGTTTTTTGTTTTTTTTGAGAGGTTTTTGCTATAGGGCGCGTGCGCTCGCCAGAAAGAAGAGAGACAGACAGAAAGCCAGAAATCAACCCCCCACAGGGATGACCACGCTGCAATCACTTCTCCTCCATTCTCCTCTCAGGATCTTGGGCATACATGCACACGTGCCCGGCATGAGTTTAAGCTACCAGGTCCGGTACTCGAACCGCGTCAACTATGTGGGAGTCCAGCAACATAGCCATTATGCTAACTGCTGGTCCCTGTAATAATTAGTTCTCTTGGCTTACTATTCTATATCTGCTTATAATTCTGTGGCTTCATTTTGTGTATTTCAAGTATAGATAATTTTCCCAAAATATTGCATTTATTTTCTTTTACTTATTTTACAGTCTACTAAAATTTATATTGTTGATATGTGAGTATATGAGAAACAATATTATTTCAAACTTTTTTTTTTAGTTTCCTTCAATAGCCTCTGGAAATAAGGTGGAAGAGGAAGAGGACTAATGAGATAGGAAAAAAGGCAAGATAAATTCTGAGCAACTTTTCTTTCATTCTTTCAAACTTTTTTTTCCTCTTTTATTTTTTTTATTAGATGGTATCTTTGTTTTTCCAGAATATATAAAGACAGTTGTCCTAAATATCTTCTCCATATTCATACTGTCAAAAGTTTGTACTAATAAATGCCTTTAACTTTTCTTCTCCCCACTTTTTTTTCTTTCTTACACATCTCTTTGCTTTAGTAATGCAAAACCAAATCATGTATGAATGCAGATGCTTTCGAATTATGGTGAATGATATTACCTATGGTCTCTAAAATTAAAATAGAAATTTAGGTTTAAATGCAGCAATTATGCTAAAATGATTCAAAATATCCCCTAGTTATTGTCAGGTTTTCATTTGTCTAGCAATTTTTCCCATCAAACCTCAATGATCCATCCTAATATATGTAGTGTGTTTAAACTATACTAATACCATCTTTGAAATATAGGATATACTGGCATTCTAGTGCTTTATATAAAATTTTCTTCAAGTTTTTTTTTTTTGTTTTTTTTTTTTTTTTTTGTAGAAAGGTTTTTGCTATGGGGCACAAGCACTCACTAGCAAGACAGAGAGAAACAGAGACAGAAAGTGAGAAATCACCCCAACTAGAGGATGTGCCATGCCACAATCTCTTCTCCTTTAGTCTCCTCTTGGGATTTTGGGCACACATGCACACATGCCCAGTGTGAGTTTTAAGCTACCAGATCTGGGACGAAAACCACGGTTGACTATGTGGGAGTCCAGTTACATAACCATTACACCACCTGATTTCAATAATGTAATAAAATTTATCTATTTCCCTTACTTATTTTCACCAGAAACCAATATGTCAATTCTGTCCCTGTATTAAGATACTGTGGAGGAGTATGACGTTCTTTTTTTTTATCTTGTAGAAAGTTTCTTCTGAACCCTGTGGTAGAAAGTATATGTCACTCCACTTTAATGAGCCCTTTCTAGTCCTCTTCTCTTTTTCTCCCTAAATTATAACTTCAGTAGTTGGTTAGTTTCTTCATTGCTGAATGTGACAGCAATACTATGTTTTGTTATTGCAAATAGCTAGAAATTACTCTTTTATTAGGGATCACCCAGGGTAAAAGTCTTTGGAAGTTATTGACTCCTGGCCTCTTTGACATTTAGAGAATGCCCTAGAAATATACAAAGAACAATAATACAAATCATAAGGGCCTTAATAATTCTAATAGTAGGAATATGTCTAGCTCAACCACTTTGATAATCACACTATAAAAAAGATAGAGGATTTAATTAAGCGAAGAATTTCTTCTGAAGAACTATATTGGGATATCCTTCCTAAGATAGATTCATTTGCTAGGAGTTGGCCAGACGATCCAAGAATCATAGCATAGCACAGATCTCATTTTGCAAGGAGATCGTATTTCAACAACTTTCTGAATTTTTTGGTTTGATAATACAAGTTTTAACTTCATATTAGTAAGCAAATATGCTAATTTTAGAAACACTTATATTAAGCATTTTAAAGCAGCCTTTTATTCATGAAATACCATTCGTGAGATGTCATGAATTTCCCTGCACAGTAACAACATTTCGAATGCAGTCTGCAAAATGGTGATTTATAGCATGATTTATTATGCTTATGTCATCACCTACCAATAATTTATGTGACCATGTTTATGCAGTACAACATCCATCATATGTCAGTATTCCTATAAATATGAGCAGCTTTGTGCATATTTGCCTTTATGCCTGATCCTTGTTCTTGCTTGAAGGGGTTTAAAGTTTAATGTTCAAGAAATTGGGACACATAAATACTTCTTTAAAAAATCTCAACCAAGCATGCAGAATCATTTAAATGGTCTAAACAAGTTCATTTAAATAAATAAAAATTTTTAAATGAATCATCTGTCGTAGAACTACTTACATTAATGCTAGTTAAAATGAAGTGTTCCAAATTTCATTTATTCATAATAATGCAACCAGGAAGTGACACCCCCCAACCCCCCAGGTTAATATGCTGCTGTTTGTATCAACTATTTAAAAATCCTCCACATTCAGCAAATCTTCATTACCTCAGCCTGAGATTGGCCAGGTATGCCAACATAAATTTAGGATAAAACGTAACAATCTATGACTTTTAGACCTAAATAAGTCAAGTATCTTGTATCTGAAAATCCACGTGAAAGAAATGTAAAATATCATCTATTCCAGGTGACAGAAAAATGAAGATATCCTCTGGAAACACATGTCTTAGGCAAAACATTAAATGCAGTCTAAGAGTATATCTGGGTGGGGGCTGGCAGGTGGCATGGTGGTTGAGGGCAATGGATTCTCATATGTCTGACCGTGGTTCAAGTCAGGACCTGGTGGCTTGCTTTCTCACTTTCTCTCTCTCTCTCTCCCTGCCTCCCTCTCTGGTCAAATTAAAATAAAAAAACAACTATAGTTAAATAAAATAACTGTTTAAAAGTTTAAAAAGAATATATCTGGGTGGATATTTATGGAAATGCCTCCATGCATTTTTTTTTTCTTTTGGCTACTGTGCCCATACTCTCATATGAGACAGAGAGTGAGAGAGAGACTGAGAGAGAAACTGAGAGAGAAAGCATCTCCCGGGAAATAGTCATGCTGCAGTCCCTTTTCCTTCATCTTTTCCATCTTTTGGAATTTGTGGCATGCACGCCCACATGTCTAATTTGGTTCTAGAACTTTCATTGGGGAACTAGAACTGCACAGGACAGCCATAACCCCAGGCTGGATCTGGCCATCTGTTTTTGAATAAAATTATTTTATAGTGTATATTTGTTATTTTGAAAAATACACTACTCTGAGAATACCCTCCACCATATTAAAAAGTTTAGCTAGGAGCCAGAAAAACAGACCTAGGATTCTGAGCCAACCTATCACACTCCTTTGGAGTAATCTTCTCCCAAATAGCTATGATGGTCAGTCTTCAGTTTCCTTCACTATGGAATAAAATAATTATATTTTAAAATCTGTGAAATGTTTAAAGACCTAAAATCTACAATTTGACAACTCAAAATTGTCTTCCACTGTTTCTTCCCTCTTTAACAAAATTAAAGGACTAAATAACCATGTAATATTTTTGATAAGTCTCAAAAGATTCTGTGACTATTTTGAAGTTAATATCCCATAATTATGTTGTCTATTATATTAAGTATATTCAGATATTAAGAACAATCCTCCTTATATGAAATAAAGCTTCAGTGAATTTAATTTTTTGGTCTAGTAAATAATCATTAATAATCTAAATTTAATCTTGATCACAAGATTAAGATGACTTGTTCATTGTATTGCAATATTTTATGTGCCTTAAACCTTGAAATGTAAGCTTCACTTTTTTTCTCCATGATATGATCAAAGTCAGTAATTTACTTTCCCTGAGAGGTCTTGGGGTTAAGGTATGGAAGGGGGATAAAACAATAATAGGAAAGAAAAGACGGAAGTAGATGAACAAATAACAACAAAAAAGATGCAGTGTCTATTGTAGGTAGTGTCAGAATCTGAACCAAGATTTACAGTAAAATATTTTGAAAACTCTCTTTGCAAAGTCAGTTTAAACATTGTGATGAGACTAAAATACTGGCATATTTATGAGTATTTTGATCTAAAGTCATTTTGTAAATTCCTGTGTGTACGTGTTTTACTACAAATCTGACTGTTAACCTCAAGTTTTCTGTTCATGTTTAGTTATTATTTTCATTCAATTAGCATCAATATTTCCATTATTAAAATATTTATGTTAATTAAATAATCAATTAAATAAACACTAGCAGGACAAAGAAACAGGCATCCCTCACAAGGTCTCCATGTTGTAATCCACCCATCTCTACTGGCCCAGATCCTGGCATACACACATACACCCTGCATGTTCAAGGTGATTCTAGGATGAGAACTCAGGGCCCTTCCTACATGGGTACAGTTCTGTTACCACTGTGCCACCACCTGTCATCTTCTCCCTTAATTATTTTTTTTTATGTATTCAATCTTTGCAGATTATTAAATCCAACACACTTATTCTAGGTTGCATTGGGTTCTATAAATAAGAAAGGTAGAAAGCGGGGCAGCAGGTAGTATGGTGGTTAAAGTGCTAGATTCCCATATTGCCAACCATGGTTCAAGTCTTGGACCTAGTGGCTTGAAACTCATACAGTGCATGAGTGTGCATCCCTCAAATCCCAGGAGGAGGGTAAAGAAGAAATTGCAGCGTGACTGTCCTCTCTTGAGAGTGATTTCTTACTTTCCTTCTTACCGTCTCTCTGTCCCTCCACTGAAGGCACAAACTCAATAGCAGAAACCTAAAAGTAAATAAATAAATAAAGGTAGGAAAAAATAATAACATAATGAGTAGAATTCTGGCAATTACGTCTATAAGCTTATATTACAATATGAAAATGAGAGAAGGGGTTAAAGATAAAAACAATGCATCATATTTTCAGTTACATTTTCAAACTATATAATAATGAAAACATGAAGAAATATTTAAAAACAAGCAGCAAAAAGACAAATAGAGAAGTGGGAAAAGCTGCATGAAAAAGTAATATTTGAGTGGGGTGTGGAAAATATGTTTTAATCATATTTCTTGCATTGGTATTGGAAACCTAACTTACTGAAATTAAGTTTGAGAGTGCTGAATGGCGTCAGTACTGTGAAATTACTGCCATACAAAGGCTGGCTGAAATAGACCATAACCTGGAACAAGGTCTTTCACTCTCAAATCTGATTTACATATTTTTTCATTGCTAAGAAATTTATTTTTTTATTCTTCTTAACATATTATAATTGACTTTTTATGCAGTGCTGTTGACACATATCTGCGTCTGTGTTTTTAGACAGGAATCTGGGTTAAATGTGCTTTGGGAAATAGCATCCGTATTGCCAACAAGTGAGATGTCCTGAAGAGCACTAAGGGAGCCAT
Organism: Tupaia belangeri chinensis; assembly: GCF_000334495.1. Lineage (NCBI taxonomy): Eukaryota > Metazoa > Chordata > Mammalia > Scandentia > Tupaiidae > Tupaia > Tupaia belangeri. The sequence continues at coordinate 1,449,320 of NW_006199080.1, forward strand.
TCTTTCAAAATGTATGCTCTAAATGTGTATAGAAATTGCTCTTTATCAAAAATTAATATGCCCACGGATCCCTCTAAAAATATATAAAATATTAATATTATATATAAAATTTATAGTTTAAACATAAAATTCAGGAAACAAAATGCAATAGCCACTTATTTCCATATGCAGATCATTATACATGCATTATATTAGGACAATGAAGCAGATGCTAAACCAGATTTCTTTTCCTCACAAACACACAATAATATTGATTCATGTAGCAACAATGTGGTAAATATTCCAGGCATGGTACTAGGTTCTAGGCCTATTGTTGAACATGTAACGAACAAGACCTGTACCTTTCTCACCCTTAGGGTGTTATCTGAGCTTAATTCACGGTGATACCCTATTGCATCTATTTCATAATATATTGGACTCCTTCATGGTTCATTTGCATCTATGTTTAGTGTTTTCACTTTTAAGTAGCTCAGAGTAATAAAATCATACATAATATGAAAAGGACATTTTATGTTTCTGAATTTCTCATATCTTTTTTCTTTGAAGAAAAATACACTTTCTTTAAAGCACTAAAGAAGTAAGATTATTATAAGTAACAGAAAGGCAAATCTAATGCTCAAACATCTCAACTCATTTGTCAAGGGGTAGGGATAGTTTTACAAAGGAAATTTTTATCTTTGATCTAGGTATTATGTAGAAATCAGATCGCAGCATCATCTTTTCCTATTAGTGGTCCTCTACTAGTAGTACATTTCAGAACTCCTTTCTTTGAATTTCTTAACTTTCAATAATTTCTGTTACTGAGCATGCAAGGATGAAAACTGAAATGACTTCTATTATGTACACAAAGAAAGTAAGAGTGACCTTGGCATTACCATTGGAGCTCACTCCCCAAAACCACGGTGTCTCAATCCTACTCTCCTTCCATTTGAGTATCCACTCCCTTCGCTCTTAGAAGAGAAATGGGTAAAAGAGACTTAGTGCCGATAGACTAGTTTCCCAGAAAGAAGAGACTGCACATGCACGCGTCTTCTAAACCACTAAATTCATCCCTAACGTTTCTGCTCTCCAAGCGGGAATAGCAAGAGGACAGTAGAGAGCTAGAATCTTCCCCAGAGGTAAGGAAACACCGGGAGTAGAATGACTCCCACACCAAGAACACACATCTTGCCCACAGGCACCCAGGCTGAACCGGTCTCCCAGCATCCTTCCCCTCCAGTCTCTTAGAACCAGGCCTGTTCTCAAGCCCTCTCATGTTCTAAATGTTCCCATTTCCAGAGCTCTATTCTCACAACTTAAAACACAGTTTTCAGTATTTCATGCAATTTATAATCCTGTTTTATCTTAATCTCTCCCTTTATTTATTTTTATTCGCCAGAAGACATATGTACTCCCTGGAGGGAGACAAAGAAAGAGAGAGAGAGGGAGAGAGAGAGAAAGGAGATAGAAAGTGAGAAAGCATCCGCCATGGGGAATGGTCACACCACAATCCTTTCTCATCTATCTTCACTTCTTTCAGGATTTTGAGAATGGATGCACTTGCACCCAGCATGTTTCTCAGGCGGGCTAAGTCCAAGATGTAAACCTCTTGGTTGGGATCCAGTCACCTTAACTACCAGGACATGGGCTAGTCTCATCTGAGTCTCTTTTTAAATATTGGTTTACCTCATGGATCCACCAGATACATTTTACAAGACAGACTAATACTTTATTTGAGTCATTGAACTTATAACTACTTGACATTTCATTCTATATTTAGGTTAAAATTGTATCATTTTGTATTTCTTCCAGTGAAACAAGTTTTTTGAAGATTTTATTCAATGATCTTATCCCAGGGTCTAGTACAGTGCCCAATAAACTATTAGTGTTTAGTATTTGTTTCAGTGAGAAGAAAGGGAGTAAGTGACATTTTTATGTCTAATAGGGGAAATTCTAAAATACTAAGTTTACTCTTCTCTGGAGATTGCTTAGTTTTAAAATTATTACAGTTCAAATAACGTTTGCAAAGCCAAGATTACCACTGAAATTCTACTCTTCTTATTGAACTGAGAAAATCATTTATGGGTCAGCTGCTGGTTAAGCGAGCTCTATCCTACATGGTCTACTGAGAAATTCAAGTCCTGGACTCAGCAGCTTGAAAAACATGCTGGGCACTTATATGTGCATTTCCAAAATCCTGAAAGGAAGGGAGAAGTGGAGAAGAAGGGGTTGTGGTATCACTGTTCCCCATAGAGGGTGTTTTTTCACTTTCCCCATCCCTCTCTCTGCGTCATATGTTAAGTGCAGGTACCCTCTGGCAAACTTTTAAGAAAACTAAATTAACTTAAACCATTTTTAGTTAGCTGAAGATAGGCAGTTTTGATTTGCTAATTACTAGTAATACCTAAAAAACTTAAAGCTAATTCATATATAACAAGAAAGACAAATGCTCAGATTTGGAACAGAATCTTTGGTTAATCACACCATCTATGATACCATATACAGGTATAAGACTCTTTAAAAAGAAAATTTTGCTATGGGCCACATGCACTTACAGAAGAGGCAGAGGGAGACAGAGACAACCAGTGAGAAATCACCTCCCTGAGGGGATGGCCACACCACAATCCCTTCTCTTTTACCTTCCTCTTGGGATATGAGGCATGCCCATACATAGGCCCAGCATTAGTTTTAAGTCACCTGATCCAGGTCTCACACCTCAGTAACCACATGGGAGTCCAGCACCTTAACCACTCAGTCACCTGCTTGCCCCATATAAGATAATTTTACTTTAAGTTTTAGTTCTCAAATCTATGAAATCAGGCAGGTACAATTGATTCTTATTGATTTGATTACATAAAGTATTTACAGTATATGAAACATAATATAACAGCAAAAATAATGCTTCATAAATAGGTATTACATAATAACAATATAAAAATAATAATTATATGCTAAAGTTCTACACATAAGGTTTTTATGATGCAAATTAATCTATAAATCAAAACTATTGATCAATATTAGGAAAATATTATAAAGTCATCTATGAATATTTTGATCAGTTGTTAACTAAAATACCTAAAGAAATTCAGCAGGTACCATGGTCCCATGTGTGAATAAAGCTGGATATGGGAGCACTATGGACAGCGGAAGACTCCTCTTCATTTAAGGAGGTAGTGAGGCTTGTCTCTGACTAATAGTTCCCAAGAGCTATTACAGTTGTATTTTTACTGATCTTTCAAAAGAACATAAATATTCAAATATTTTCAAAATTTATTATTTTGAGGTATTGACAATTCTGAATTCGAAACAGCAAACTTCTTTCTGATACTTTCTCATTTGTTAATACCTAGAGTAGATGCTACATTTCCTTGGGTGGACACTGCAGTAGAGTACATAAAGGCCAGTAGATTTTAAACTTATTAAAGAATGGGTTTTTTTGAGCTTATCACAGTGGTATCAACATTGAATCATATCTCTATTTATTCTACTGTGCTGGGAACCTGATAGCAAAGGTCGAGTCTTGATACTGCTTATATTACAGTGCCTGTTGCAGGACTAATGCCATCATAGCCATTCTTTCCAAAGGGTTATCTTTGAATAAATATAGGCTGAATGCCTGTGTTTTTATACCTGTTGTGACTAGGAATAATTTCAACCTTCAGAAAATGTAGTGAAAGTCTTTGGTCAGTATAACCAAGGGTAGAAGGATTACAAGTGACACCGGATTCAAGCACATAAATAGTATTCAGCAAGCTATTTGGTCTTTGCAATACTTCTGGAATTTTGGAGTAAGACAGTTAATTTTTTTTAAGGAAGATAGCTTGGCCATTGTAGGAAATTTAGCATCCCTGTATTGTTTTACTTAAATGCCACTAGAGCATTTTGATCACCATGAGAATCAACAGCACATTTTGTATCTGCTGATGAAAACCACTGGAGGAGGTGGGTGTCAACACAAACTTAGAAGAGTCACTTACAGGGAATCAGCAGTTAGCGTAATGGCTATGTCGCTGGACTCCCACGTAGTCGACTGTGGTTCGTGTCCCGGACCCGGTGGCTTAAAACTCACGCCGGCGCGTGTGCGTGCATGCCCGAGATCCCGAGAGGAGAATGGAGGAGAAGGGATTGCGGCATGACCATCCCCCATGGGGGGTGATTTCTTGCTTTCTGTCTCTATGTCTCTCTCTGCCTGTCTGGCGAGCACACGTGCCCTATAGTGAAAATCTTTCAAAAAAAAAAAAGTCACTTACAGATATAAATATGGAAACATAACACTTCTCTTTGGTATTTAACTTTTCAATGGAGCCAAAATCCTATGCTTTCTGAATCTTACTCACATTAAGGAGAGGGTTACAGGGTGAAAATCTGGTCTGGTCATGGTCCATTAAAATAAGAACATTTAAGAAGTAGTCTTTTAAGGAAAGCAGAGAGTTTCTCGCTTTCTGTCTCTATGTCTCTCTCTGCCTGTCTGGCGAGCACACGTGCCCTATAGTGAAAATCTTTCAAAAAAAAAAAAAAGTCACTTACAGATATAAATATGGAAACATAACACTTCTCTTTGGTATTTAACTTTTCAATGGAGCCAAAATCCTATGCTTTCTGAATCTTACTCACATTAAGGAGAGGGTTACAGGGTGAAAATCTGGTCTGGTCATGGTCCATTAAAATAAGAACATTTAAGAAGTAGTCTTTTAAGGAAAGCAGAGAGTTTTAAATATCAAAACTATCGACTCTAAGTACCTGATCCAAATGGCTAACAAAAGATCAATTTCAGAGCAACCAATTGCAAATAAGGATGAAACAAACAAACAAAAAAAGAAATATCTTAGCAAACTTCCTAGAGATACCCACCTCCTCCTGCTCTTACCTCTTGAAGCTGTTAATGGTTGACAGAGTTAAACCCAACTCCTGACCTCAAAGTATTTGGATGTTTTAAGACTCTTGGGATCAAAAAATAAACATCTAAAATTGTTTACTCTCAAAATTGTTATTAGCACAAGTTACTTGATCTGAATTTTTGTCTGTTTCCTTTATTCCAGTACCCCGTATATCTAGCACCTAGCATGTGGTGAAGGAGAAATCGATATTCCTTGGATAAATGAGTGAATGAAGAGATGGTCAAATGAGAGTACATCATAAAATTGAGTTTCTCCTTGACACCTCCCTCTACAGAACTGTATGAAAATTTTGTGTAAAGAAAAGTGACATCGTGGTTAAGGTGTTAGATCTCACCTGGCTGACACTGCAGTCTGAGTCCCAGATCTGGCAGCTTAAAATCACATTGACCATGTGTCCCTGAGTTCCTAAAATTCCAAGAAGAAAATGAAGGAGAAGAGATTGTGTTGTGGCCATGCCCTCTAGGGGGCGATTTCTCACTTTCTCTTTCTCTCTGTCTCTGTCTCTTGATGAGTACACACACCCTATGGCAAAAAATCTGAAAGTAAAGAAAAGAAAAGGTAACCTAATTTTTATGTTTTAACATACTGGTATGTTAGTTTCCCTTTCCTTTTCTTTTCTTTACTTTTACCTTTCTTGTACTTTCTCCTTGTTGAGGCAGCTACTTTCTATTTCAATTAACTTTAAAGACTATTAAGAAAAGCATATCATTGTTTTCAGTTGCTATTGAATTTAAAATGCTTTGCTTTTTGGTTTTAATCAATTATTAATTTGCTTTCTCAAGAGCCATCAGAGTCTGTTATGGTATTAAGAAGGAACTCCTGATAGAGAAACAAAGACTTGAGAAGGAAAAGGGGACAGAAGGTGTTAGGCCTCTAGAGAATATCTTAAAGAGGATGGGATTTGGAGAAAATAGTCTGGATGTGCTAGGCAAGTAGGTTCAAAGACACACCATGAGAGGAGCACCACTGAAATCCTGTATCTTGGGACAGTGTTGACTCGGGCTTCTCACACTGATCACATATAGAACTCCATTCCATCTGCTGTCTGCAAAGATAAAACTCCACCATGGCACCCTGCTGACCTTGCACACATCTAAATAGGCCACATAGGCAAAGGCTTGAGTCACTGCTATTTTGAGTTTTGGCAGAGTGCCTTGTGATCATTGTGTTCCAGGAAAAACACAAGAGGATGGGAGACTTGTAAAGAGCTGCTCTAAGGCTCTCTCCCACTCACCTTCATATCTCCCCTGGGAAGCTTTTATGAGACAGTTTTCTTTGCCTCCCAGGTTCTGATGAGGTGCGGTGCTTCTAGCTTTTCTTCTCTTCCATTTAAGCTGCTGAATATAAACCATGGGGCTACAGTCTGGAATTGCTTCATAGCAATAGTGTATTTTGTTATGTAGTCGTGCGGACTCAGTTCTGGTGTTACCTTTTTTGATGTTTGCGACAAGAATCATGAGGATCTGGCACATTTTGCTTATTCTCTTTAATGTCTATATGAGAGAAAAATGGAATTAAAGTAAAGTTTTCAAGTTTTCCATAATATGCATTCCCATAAAAATGTTGAAAACCTCTCATCTACATAATAAAAATTTGTAATGTCAAGTTACTTTGTTGCATGGTGCTAGTTGAGGCAGTCAGGCTCTGACCTCACCTTGTTTATTATGTATGAACTCTATGCAATAATTATGGGAAAATCAATTGTGTATCATGAGTGTATGAATTCTCACCAGCATATTCATTCAGAGAGCTCTACGTCAAGTCCAACTCGTGAGTGCTTCTTTGTTTTACCTACATCAGGCATAAATTCCTGTAAAGACTGAATTCTATAACTCTCCTAAAACAACTTAAACATTGAATACAGGTGAACAGGAGTGACAGTGCCTATCTTTGTCTCAAAGTGAGGGCCAAAGGAGATTGCTAGTGTAGACACCAGCTTTATTGGTAGAATCTATCTCTATATGTATCTTGACTTTATTTTCATGTCTAAAAAAACCTATAGACACTAAATTCCTTATTTAGTAGACAGGTTCATTAGCAAGACATAAAAGCAGAGATAGACAAAACAGAAAACATTCTCCTTTTTTTTTGGGGGGGGGGGCGGAGGTTTTTGTAATAGGGCATGTGTGCTTGCCAGAAAAACAGAGAGAGACAAAGAGACAGAAAGTGAGAAATCACCCCCGAGGGGAGATGACCATGCCACAATCTTTCTCCTCCATTCTCCTCTCAGGATCTTGGGCACTCACACACACACATCTGGTGTGAGTGTAAGCCACCAGGTCCAGGACTCGGACCACGCGTTACTACATGGGAGTTCAATGACAGTCATGACAGCAACTGCTGGTCCTGAAAACAGAAAACATTCTAATGGCAGGATAATTGCACTTATTGCACTTTCTTTTTCTTTTTATTTTCTTTCTTCTTCTTTTTCTTCTTTTTAAATGTTTTTTCCCGTAATCACCAGAGGGCACAAGTGCTCTTTTCCTCTGTCAGAGATGGAGGAGAAAGTACCCAATGAGGTATGGTCATGCCACGATCCCTTCTCTTCTCTATTTTCATCCTTTCAGGGTTTGGGGCACACACATATGCACCCAACATATTTTTTTAAGTCACCAGAGCAGAGATTGGAATTGTACAGTTGGCAATGTGGGATATGACTCCCTTAATCAGAAGGCTACATGGCCAACCCAGGATAAATACACTTTCTGATTGATTTGATAATTTATCTGCATTCTCTTGAGAATTGAAAAAGATAAAAAAAAAAAAATAGAATTTATAGGGACAAAACTGAGCCATCACAAGATGGAAGCTAAAATAAATCACACTAGTAATTATTGTGTACATCATTCATCTTGTATCTAAATATGCAATTATATGATAGAGGTAATTCAATGAGATAAGATGAATTACAAAAAGCAGGTAAATTGGCCCCCAAAACAACCAAAAAATGATAATAATAAAAAAGAAAAAAAAAATAAGAAAGCATTTGGGGACCGGCAGTTAACATAATGGCTATGTCGCTGGACTCCCATGTCATCGATCGCGGTTCACGTCCAAAAAAAAAAAAAAAAAAAAAAAAAACCTCTCAAAAAAAAAGAAAGCATTTGAATTTATATATATTATTTTATTAAAAAGCAATAGCACAGAAGTTAAATCAAACAATCCATTCAAAAAGATTACATTTAGTTGGAATTCTGAGTGAAAAGTAAATGGAACTATTAGTTTTTGGCTAAAGGGAAATATAAAAAGTTTCCATTGAAAAATTTTTGTAGGTTTTTTTGTTTTGCTTTGTTTCGTTTATCATGATAGAGGATGTGTATGTGCAGGAGAAAGAAAGAAGCACCCATCATAGGGTTGAATCACGCAGTGACCCCTGGCCTCCAGCCCTCTAGTCCGCCACCCTCCCAGGTACATTTCCACGCACCTGCATCAGGGGTCTGACAGCAGTCCCTCATACCACTAGCTGCACCAAAGAGGTGGGCCTTAAGGTTTTTGAAGTAGATAATGATATCCAATGACCAGATTCTGTTGACTATATTTTTAAAATCACGATTTAATGTCAAAATGTCAATGGCTCAATTTTTAAATGATTTAATGTTTAATAAAAATTACTATTTTATCAATACATTTCTGATGAAATATCTGAAATGCAATCTAAAACTAATCAAAGGAGTATATTGGTTTTTAAAACCTCTTTTAAGAGTTTTGGGAGGAAAAAAAGATCTCTGGCATAACCAGTATGGTACCAGACTAAGAGCTGAAGCCACAGGCCCGCTGTGGTTTAAATTCCCAGAGCGGCCAGAAAACTCACTAGGAGGATGTGTGGTGGGGTCTACAGGTGCCCAAGTTCCTGGTAGATTACTAAAAGAGGATCGTGATGTAACCAAGCCCTGTAGAAGGTACCTATCTCTCTCTCTCATGTGTACCCACTCTCCCCAACAAAATGGACAAAAAATGTTTTACAAAACAAAAGAAAAATGAACTGCCTCCTTGTAATTAGGTATCTTTACATGAAGGGCTAGGGAGAATTATCTCCATAATGCAAACTTTTAACTAGAGTCTTCCAAATATAACCAACTCCTCCAGGAGTGGTAATCACTGATTCAGGCACGATAGGTATTAAAGCAACAAAGAAATACAACTCTCCCTGCCCCATTTTGTATTTTAATTAACCTTATACACACACACATACACACACACACACACACACACACACATACACAATCCTTT
>NW_006199080.1:1458453-1483179 GCF_000334495.1 Tupaia belangeri chinensis
CACTCTTTCATATAACAATGTGATCCTCATAAAATAAAAATTTGATGCCATCAATCACTGGGTTAAAACCACAAAGTGACTGTCCATGTCCCTTAGAATTAAATGTAAATTTCTTAACAAAATTTATAAGGGACTTGGTGATATCTTCTCATAATCTTTCCAAAATCATTTCAAAATACTCTTTAATGTGCTATGGATAATTGGTTTGCTTTCAATGCCCCCAAATTCTGGTCCTTTTAAGACTTCAGCATTGCTGTTCCCTCTTCTCTATACAAGGCTGGGTTTTGCTCATTCTTTCATTCTCATTCACATAATTTCTTATTGTTTTTCCTGTGACTTCTGTCTACCCTGTGTAATCTGGGACACATTGTCTTGTCCCATTTATTTATCTCTTTCTCAGCATCTCCCTTTTTTTTTTTTTTTAGGGTTTTTGTTGGTTTTGTTCTTGCAATAGGCACATGCACTTGCTGGAGAGAAAAAGAGAGGGGCAAAGTGAGGAATCACCCCTCAAGAGGTGCCATGCCTTCTCCTCTATTCTCCCCTAGGGAGTTTAGACACGTATGCATGTGTGATTGAAACATGATTGGCCGTGTGGAAGATCAGGGCCTTAACTACCATGCCACCGGCTAGCCCTGGCATCTTCTGTTTTTAATTAAAGTATTTATAATGATTTCTAATGACATACATTTTTGCTGATTTGTGTGCTTTTTGTTTCCCTTTACTGAGTTCCATCAAGTTTAAATCATATAAGAGGACAGACTTGTTTCATTCGCTAATAAGCAATTACTACAATGCCTTATGCAAATCACACAGAAATCTGTCTGTCTCTTTGGGAAGCCAAGTCATAAAGCTAGGATCTCTGCTTAAGAAAGGCCTAAGCATTCTGAATATTTCATTAAAGATAATAATCTGGCTGATATACATCTGCTATCGTGTCTTAAAGAATTAATGTAACATAAAAACCTCCTTGGATATAACTGAGTTAACACCACGGACATAGGGCCCAGATAGTGGTACAGGGGTAACTCAGTGCTCTGGGAGACTGACCAATGAGAAGGCTCTAATTTTCTGTGTGGAGACCACCCTGAGCAAGGAGGGTGTGTGTGTGCCTAGGCTCTGAGGCTGGCTGAGGCTCGGGGGGTAGAATGAGGCATGAAGGCACTGTGGCGAGTACCTGACTCTCGCACTGTCTTGATTATGGAAGAAATAAATAAAAAATGAAAGCAATATTGATCTAGACATTTTAAACCGCAATCTAATCATGCCTTACCTTGCTAAAAATTCTTTCACTAATTTAATATTTAGTCTTTTTGTCAATGAAGTAGATAAATTTTCAAAATTCTCGTTATGCTCCAAAGTCTGTTATTTGTATTATTTAATTATTTTTTATGAAAAATCTTATTTATTTATTTATTATTTTTAAAATTTTGCCATCAAGTGCATGCACTTGCCAAGAGGGAAGAAAACTGAGGAAACACCCTCCATGAGGTAAGATCCTACCGCAACGCCTTCTCCTCCATTTCTTCTTCTTTTAGCATTTGGGGCACATATTTACATGTGCTGAGTGTTTTCCAGCTTCTGGGAACAGAACTTGAACCACATAGACACTCATGAAGGATCCAGCCATCTTAATTACCAGGCCACTGTCTGGTCCCTATGACAACGTTTATGTTTATATTTCACTGGTGCAGTCATGAGTTTTATAAGGAGGATATGAAGACACAGAGGTGTAAAATAACTTACCAAAGAATAAAGAGCTAGATATTAGCAGAACTGGGTTTTAAAATCATGTTTGTATGCTAAAGGGCTATTTCTGAAGCCTCAATAGGAGTTTACTGTACAATTAGCCTTATTTTCAATTAAGAGAAAATCTCTAAATTACTTCAAAACATATGAGCATACTAAAACAAACAAAATAAAAGAAAGAAGCCTCAAATACAGGTTTACTTTATAGCTGAAGGTATCCTTGTAAGAAAAAGTGAATTTTTTATAGAGTAAAAGTTTTCCTGGATTTTTTTTTTTTTTTTTTGGTCCTTTAAATGGCCTAAAAGTATTCTAGCAAGTAACCAGGAACAAAAAAAATAAAGACTAAAGAAGATACAGAACTGAAAACAAGGGAACAAAATAAAATTCATAGGGAACAAAGTAACTCTTACTGTAAAAATCACTGAGAGTGTATGTTATCTGGAAAAGAGGAACGTGCAAGCCATACTTCGTTTTTCATTTTGTTTTGTTCCTTAGTTCAAGGTTAGGAATGTGAAATCCATTATTACAAGTTGCAGTTCACACAGCCTACAAGACAAGCACAAAACACTGTAAAAGTCTCTTTGTTTTTTACTATTTTACCCCAACTTAACAACATATGCTTGTTCAACACAATGTGAAAATGACTCTAAATCATCAGCGTGACTTAATTTATACTGTTTTCGATGTTTCCAAATATAAGAGAAGTGTTGAGAATATTCACCCCAATGATGGCTTGCTTTATAATTATAATTCTCTACACCCTTAAGCTTGATAAAAATATATTTATTTATGGACAATAAAAATGCATTACATAATTTAGCTTTAATATAAATGAAAAATGCTCTTCTTACCTAACTGATTTGCAACAGAAACAGCCGTCTTTGAAGTCTATGTGAGTAAATTTCATCAGCAGAGGGCAGAAGAGATGACAATCTTGATGCAAATATACTATGGCTTTTAGGTAAATAAAACTGCTCTCTTGAGCTTTGGACGTTTTTCAGTAATCGGTAACACATTTTAATAGATATAAAGAAGACTGTAGCTAGCAAGGAAAAATTTGTAACCAAAACGTTTTAATAAATGAAGCTACTGTTACAAATAGAAGCAATGTTCCCATTTCATGGAAACAAAAATCTAGATAAAGAATTCATATTCTGCATATCTACATGTTCAAGGACACTTGAATGACTGTTGTAACTCCAAAGAAAAGAAGACATAAGCAGATACCAAGCCAGCAGAGAGACTTTGTCGGAATGATTATTTTTATACATTGCCTTTACCTTTTATTTTCTGTCATAGTCACGAGAGAACTGATGTGGGTTCTAGATATATGTACTCGATGGTTTTTAGTAATGTTTCCGCCACATCTGTTCTGAACAAATTCTAGTTAATAATACATTCTCCTGTGCCCTTTGTATCTGCCTCCTAGATTTTAATTCACAGAGAAAGTTCAAGGTTTGCACTGTTCTTTTTTTACTGGCAAACAAATCAAACAGTGGTCTTTCTCTTGTAGCAACAACAGAAACAAAATCAGAAAAATCTCATAATTACATGGAGATTATATTCACATAAATGGATCATATATAACTCCAGGTTTTATTCTACTTTCTGTTCCCATTTACAACAAAATCTCAATGAAGTTTCTTATCACTGTTCTACCTGCTGTCTTCGCCCTTTCTTGAATGTAGACAATGATGAGCACAAAAATTATTACTGAAAAAGTTATTAAGTCGGGGGTCAGCAGATGGCATAATGATTGTATCACTGGACTGTTATCTGGTTAACTATGGTTTGAGTCCCAGACCCTGAGGCTTAAAATTCACATCAGGTACATATACATGCATGTCCAAAATCCTGAGAAAAGACCAGAGAAGGTATTGTAGCATGATCATCTCACTCAGGGGGTGATTTCTAACTTTTTGTCTCTCTGTCTTTCTCTCTCTCTCTCTCTCTCTCCGGTGAGTGCACAAGACCTACAACAAAAATCTCTCTCTGAAAAAGTTAAGTCAAAGGGTAAATACATGAGTCTTTTTTTTTTTCATCACTTTACATCAGCTGAGTAAGGTTACCACACCACCTGACTTGAACACTTCCATTAGTCAATGTCAATAAGAGTCCTATACCATTAGCTTAAATCTTTTTATCATTTTTCTAATTCTTCCACATTTACCAGCAAGAGTCAATAGGAAGGTCTAGGATTAAAAGTGCTCTTGAAAAGGCATACCTCCCAAGACACTGACACCTTACCAAACTTTTTAGCTTTAAGATCAATGGATCTAATTTCATTTGTCCTGTCACTCACCACAAGCAGACAGACTCTCAGGGTTCCTGTCATCTAATGCACTCATCTCCCAACAAAACTCTGCATTTCTTCTTCTATCTCCATCCCTAAACACTAAAATCTTCATATTGTATGTGTTGAGCCTGATAATCAATTGTCTGCAAAATCATCTCTGTTCTGAACATGTGCTCTATATTCTTTCTCTTCTTAGTCTAATTTGAAAATAGTTCTTTCTTGGTGCTGTATCCTCTCTGAATTTATGTTGTAACCTGACACCCAATCAGGTAGCATTAAGACACGTGGTCTAGTAGGAGGTATCTGTGACAAAGGGTGGATGCCTCAAGAATAATTAATGTCACCTCCTTGGTGGAGGAAGGGCATTCTCCTTAATTAGTTCCTATGAGAGTTGAGTGTCATAACAGCAAGTTGGCTGCCTACAGGTCCCTCTTAACACATTCATACTTTTCATCTTGCTTCTCTCAACCATGTTGTGATGTAGCGCCAGAGACTGTCAGACGCAGGCCTCATCTTCTTTACAGCCGACAGAATCATAGGCCAAATCAACTTCCTTTCTTTATACATTACACAGTCTCAGGTACTTCTCTCATAGTAACACGGCAGAGCAAGACACTTAGGAACACCGATTCCCCTGCTGCTCTCAAAACTCTTGGCTACTTTGTCATCACTTATTTCAAAGTACTTAAGCTAAGAAATATACCAATTGTCTTCCATGATGCTTTCAAATAATGTTTTCTGCCTTTCCATGAAACATTTACAACTACAAGGCATGTGTCAGTAGACCATAGCACCCAGTAGGCCTGACTGCAAAAGTCATCTACAGACATCTCAGGTTAAGTCTTGAGGCAACATTTTATATACCAACTCTTTGTTACCCTCCAACATGACTGCTATAGTAAATACCTAGTTACAATTTCCACCCAATAACTTTGACTTCCCTTCCTCAACCTCATATCTGTCAATAATTTTGTCTTTTGCCTAACATTCTCCATCCATTCTCATGGTTGTTACATAGAATCACTGATCACTATACCCGCATCCCCAATTATCTCAATCTCACTATTTTTACCATATTCCATAGTGTTCTTTAATTGCGATGATTTTTGACTTACATCTCACAGAAAACTTCAAATTTATTCATCCCAACTCCTTTTATTAACTAATCTTCTTTATTTCCACATTTTCATCTTTATTTAGGTTAAATTTTCTAACTATAGTGGATCGTTGGTATATAGCTTTGAATCACATATTTTTTATTTCTTTCTAGTTTCTTGGGAAAATTCCTAACTTGCTTAAATAAACATATGTACCTACTCTGATTCTATGCCTAGACAGGGATATGGCACAAAATATCCATAATAGCTTACTTCATTCCATGGTCGCACGTGTGAAGTGGACCCTAAATGCTGTCCACTAATTATACCAATGTTTCATTATTTGTTTTCCTATTCTTCTTGAAACAAACTCTATTTTGACCTAGTGCTATTCTGTCTTCCTGTGTACTGAAGTTATCCTCTCATATTTATTCAATATCACCCTGAAACTTAGTCTCTCACTCTCTCTCTTACTTTTAGCTCTCTGATTCAACGTTTTTCCCACCTTGACTTTATTATTTTCTGTAACATGCAGTAGTTTCTTTCATATTAAAACAGTCACAGATGTACACACACACACACACACACAAATATTTTACTTACAGTAACCTAAACATTGCTAAGCCCAGTGTCTAATTTAGTTCACTCTTACTTAGCCATTAGACTACTCTTTTACTTTTAAATGATTTCTTCATTTGACATATTTTAAATGTAGAAGGATGTGACTTTTATGACCACATATCTGTCTTGTGAGGTCTGTCTGTGAATTGTGACAGAAAACAATTTGTACTGGCACTCCTCACTTAATGAGCAAGTTCCATCCCTGCAACTAGGTTGTTAAGTGAATTGTTTGATAAGAAGTTTAAAGGTGGTGGATGTCTTGTGGTCTGTCATGGCACCATAGGGTATGTAATTTTTCAATCGATTTCCAGTGACACCACACTAGAATAATCTAAATTTATCCAGACAGAAAGCATACAAGAGGTAAGTGCCAAAGAATGATAAAACACACCACAACACTGTGATATAAATCACTCTAATTGTTTTTATTATTCTAAATTCTATTATGGATGCACAATAAAGTTTAAATTTATAAAGAAATATATGTTGTCTTGTGTGACTGCGAACACTTCATGTAGTGAATACTAACTGACTTCAGGAATGAGTTAAGGAGTCATGAGAATCACACAGACTAAGAAGGGGGATTTGTCACACTTGCAGAACTTGACAACAGTTCAGATATTGTTAAACAGGTCATTAAGTGAGGAGTGGCTATACATACTTCAAAATATCTCTTGGAGAAATCTGTTTGGGGTTGAGAAGAAGAAACTGAAAATCTAATAGAGTAGGAAAAAGGGAAGAATAATTTTCTAAGTCCAACAAACACAGAAGTAGTAATATTTTAAAAATAGAACAGAAGGAAGAAAGGAGGGAAGCAAGAAGAATGGAAAAATAAGAAAGGGAAACAGCAGGGAAGGAAGGAGGGAAAAAAAAGATTTATTGTTAGTTATTAGAGCACTTCCTGATGTCCCAATTAATTTTGCAATATAAATTAGAAAGTCTATGTTTACCACGATCCAGGATGTTAAGTAATGAGGAAACAAGACTTCCATCTCTCCTATCCATAGTATATAATGCAAGTTTTGAAAGATCAGTACACTTTATGTAGTATCAACAACCTAGCAATGTGTTCAAAGTCTTGGTGTATCACCAATAAAGAGAGACACAAGCACATGGCTGAGATGAGGTGAGTTCAAACACTGTGCATCAAATACATGAAATATGACCCAAGCCCAGACCCAACTCAGTGAGAGTTTATACAGAAGTGATACTTCTATAAGCTATTTCATAAGATGCAAGAAAGTTGAGTTCTTACATAAATATTAATGCCATTTGCCTTCTATCAAGAAAACAAGCATCCTCAGGTGGTGTGAAGGTTAAGGCTCTCGATTCCCACATAGCTAATCGACCATGGTTTGAGTCTCGGGAATTGTTTTGGGAACCAGCCGTTAGCATAATGGCTATGTCGCTGGAATCCCACGTAGTCAACCACAGTTCGCGTCCCGGACCCGGGGGCTTAAAACTCACGCCAGACACGTGTGTGTGCGTGCCCAAGATCCCGAGGGGAGAATGGAGGAGAAGGGATTGTGGTGTGACCATCCCCCCTGGGGGGTGATTTCTCGCTTTCTGTCTCGATGTCTCTCTCTGTCTGGTGAGCGCACACTCCCTATAGCAAAAACCTCTCCAAAAAAAAGAAAACAATAAGGCATGAGTGGAGCTAAATTACAACTATCAGGAGAGGACTTAAGACCATACTGATAGGAATTTTTTTTTTTGGGGGGGGTCTTGTCGGAATCAGCATTCACTATGCCTTGCTAAATCTTATCTATAGGCAATTATGAATAGGTGATTTGCAGTTTATTTTGTCTAAAAACTATGTACAGTATCATTAGCTGTTAATAACCATTATCCAGTAGCACTTTAAAAACACTAAGATTTCTTTTTTTTTTTTTTTTTTTTTGGAGAGGTTTTTGCAATAGGGCGCATGCGCTCGCCAGACAGACAGAGAGAGACAGAGAGACAGAAAGCGAGAAATCACCCCCCAGGGGGGATGGCCATGCCGCAATCCCTTCTCCTCCATTCTCCTCTCGGGATCTTGGGCATGCACGCACACGCACCTGGCGTGAGTTTAAGCCACCAGGTCCAGGACTCGAACCGCGGTTGACTACGTGGGAGTCCAGGGACATAGCCATTACGCTAACTGCCAGTCCCAACACTATGACTTTTAATGCTTTGCATTTTGAATTAAGGCTTATTTTAACATATTAGCCTATAAGTGGTGTATTTCTTTAGTTTCAATGATGGGTCAATAAATTTGCATTTCTAAGGAGGTTCCCAAAATGTTATAATAAAAGAAAAAGATTATTTAAAAAATGCTATTTTGTAGTACGTATATGTAATGCTATAATTGTCTCCTCAGTGCACTTTTATTATTACTGTACAGGTTTGATTATTTATTAGCAGAGGATGATATATCTTCTGCAAGGAAGGAGCAAGCAGATCTATATGATCCAGAATATATTATAACAAATAATTACAGAAGTACAGGGAGAGAAAAAACAAATTATTTAGCCAAGTACAAAGTATACTTTGTTTTCCAGAGAGAGAGATTTTTGGATTTTTGCTATAGGTCTCATGTGCTTGATGGAGAGACAGAGAGAGAGACAAAAAGACAGAAAGTGAAAAATTATCCCCCTGGGGGGATGACCATGTTGCAATCCCTTCTCCTCCATTCTCCTCTTGAGATTTTGGGCATGCACACACACATATCCGGCATGAATTTCAAGCCTCCATGTCCAGGAATCGAACCACAGTCAGATATTTGGGAGTCCAGCTACATAATCATTACACCAGCTGCTGGTCCCAGAGTGCACTTCTAAGCTTCTTTGAGATCAATTTATATTGTTACCCAGATGTTTTATTTTATTTTATTACATTCTTTCTCTTCCAAGAACATTTTTGTTATTGTGTTCATCAATATTTATTTGTTCATTTCTTTCATTATAGAGAGAGGTATCCACAACAGTGTCTTCACATTGCTCCACTCTTAGCCTCAGCCAGTCCAGACCAAAGATGTGCAAACACACACCCCAGAGAGGTACAAGGAGAATTTAGGACACAACCTTCTATGTGGATTCAGCATGGCAGAGTGTTGACTTAGTCACTACACGACTTAGCTGTCCCTGGCCTATCAATTTTTGCCAAGAGTATACTCATTTAGGTCTGGTCTCATGGCTTGCTAATTAAGAGAGCTGGATCCCACAGTGCCAATTTTGCTATTTGAATCTGAGCTGGGCAGCTAGAAAATATATTGGGTAAGTGTGCATTCATGCCCCAAATCCAGATAGGATGTATACATTGAGAAGGGATTGCAAAGTGATTATATCTCCCTGGGTGGGGAGCTTCTTTCTCCCTGTGCCTTCCTTCTCTCTGTCTTTCTGTCTCATTCTGATAAGCATACATTCCCTTTGGTCAAAATAATAATAATAATAACCTCAGACTTTTTCATTATCATTTAGAATAAATAGTCATATGTAATAAATACCTCACTGGGAAATAAATAAAGAGTAAATTGGTATACAAATTTTAGAATCATACACTGGAGACAAAATGTTTCTTGATATTTTTTTCAGCGTCCATATCATATTTGAAACCACTTAGATATTAATGCTGCTTGGGGTAATCTTTGTGAAATCACTTCTAAGACTTGCTAGAAAAAGATTCTCTTCTGATGCCTTGAAACTTAATAATAAACCCCTACAATACATTCAGATAGACTATTTCTATAATGCACTATGAAATATGTGGCATACCATTTTTTTAAATCTTGTTAACTCTGATTCATAAAATGTGACATTTCTTTTGCCATTTGCAAGGCAGTTAATTTATCCAGTAAATCTCATGATATTCTCTACACTTGAAAAGCTTTACTATTTAGTAATAAAAACTGTTTTTGAAGAGGTAGAAGTGATGGAAGTATGTAAGGTTATAAATAGTAGATTGTGTTATAAACTGTAAAGTAACGCACCCAAGAATGCTGAAATATGAGTTTCTAGATCAACAAGGTGCAAAACAACAACAATAAAATGTTAACTAGCAACTTAGTGCTTTATTTTCTGTGCAGTTGTATCAAAGCTTTTGTTGTAAAATCTAACCTTTTAATTGAATATACTCCTCTAAAAAGTACCTCTGCAGAAAATATTACAAAAACAAGCTACATGTGAATTATGTCCCTGCAATTTTCACTCCTACAGATGACTGTTCAAAATACAGTAATTAATTTTTTTGTGAAATTACCCATTTGTTAAAACAAATACTGTTTTCTAAATAGTAAATATTACATACCTTTAGCAGTTGTAAAATGTGAGAGACAAAACGATTTGTTATTTTTTAATATGTTTAGAAGTAAGGGATAGTCTAATGTTAGTCATATTTGAAAAATAGTACATAATATGTTAGGACTCTATAGAATGTCAATAACCATAAAAAAAAAAACAGAGAAGAAAACATTATATGTCAATGATAAAATACATTTATGTCATTATATTATATAATTGATCAGCTACCGCCTTAGAGTTTGACTACTTATCCAAAAGAGTCATTTTTTCCTTTTTAAAAATTTGTTAGAAGGCATGAGGAGAGAGAGAGAGCGAGAAAGAGAATGAGAAACCAACCTCAAGGGCAACAGCCACACCGCAATCCACTTTCCTCCATTCTTCTATTGGGATTCTGGGCATGCAGACACATGTACCCAGCATGTTTCTCAAGCCCCCGGGTCTAGGACTCAAACTGCTTGGTTGTCATGTGGGATCCAGCTCCCTTAACCACCACATCACCAACTGATCCAAAAATATCATTTGTTAAAAATTGCTTTTGTCAGTCTTCAAAAAAAAAAAAAAAAAAGATAATATGCTGTCAGTAAAGCCAAAGTCTGGTAGTATTTTTAAGTGGTTGCAAACTTCTCCAGAAAATGATAGCTTTACACACAAGAGTGTTTCATTAAACCAGTAATGCTGAGTTTTGATTGATCTTAAATATATAAATAAATTTTGGGGGACCAGCAGATGGTGTAATAGTTACATCACTAGACTCCCACATGGCTGACCACTATTCAAGTCCCAAACCTGGAGGCTTGAAACTCATATTGGGTGGGTGTGCATGCATGCTCAAAATCCTGAGAGAAAAATGGAGGAGAAGGGATTGTGGAGTGGCCATCCCTCCCTGGGAGGTGATTTCTCCCTTTTTGTCTCTCTGTCTCTCCAGCGGGTGCACACCCCCAAAATATGTGTGTGTGTTTATAAATATATATGTATGTACATATATATATGAATTTTTTTAAGTTTTCATAAACAATCATTATTTTAAATCACAGGATGATTTAAAGTACATCACATAATTTTTCTATTCACCTGTTAAAGTCACCATGAAATATGCAAGCCTTATAGATCCTCTCATTCATATCATCTTTACATTTATATAAATCATCATCTAATATTTACTGGAAAATTTCCTGGTGCACAGCATCTTTTTAAAGAATTACTTAGTTTTATTCATTATTACTTTTTAGAGAGAGAGGGAAAATAAGAAAGTAAGTCACTAGGTTTGGGACTCGAACTTCAGTCATGTGGGAGTCTAGCACTCCAACTACCACACCATTTGCAGGTCCCACAGTATTTTCTTAAATAATATGGAAGCATTGTATGACTTGTTTATGAAGAAAATAAATTTATATAACAAGCATCAGATACTACTACTGGCAACTCAAAAAGAATCAAAGAAAAGGAGTCTATTATTTACTTATACAGTAAGAGATGATGACTTAATCATGAAATTTCCAGTAGGATCCATCACATAAGGGAATAAAAAAGTTAGTTAAACAAGACAAAGTAATTTCTTCCAAGAGGCTTTTTGCAATGGGAAGGTGCAAGAAGATATTATATACCCATGATAAAATACATAGGAGTGTTGATATCTGGACAGCAATAACGTCATTGCCATTGTGAGCACATGAGGGACAGAATGAGGTGGTAGAAGAAACAAGAAGGGAGAAGAACAGAGAAAGGAGCTAGTGGAGAGACAGAACACTAAAGAACAAAAGAGGCACATCGTAGCCGCAAGAGAATGTGAAAGGGGGATACACAGAGGAAACATTTTGACAGATATTTGGGATTTGTTCACAGACATTCCTTTAAAAAAGTAACTTATTTTTGCCTTGTCTGAAAAGACTTAGTGCCATATTTTTTCTTCATCATAATAATGCCCTGGAGAAACATATTTATAGAACACGTTTGTAAAGATTTTCTTTTTTCTTGAAGATATTTTGGGTTTCAGGTGAATTAAAACCCAAGTGGACTTCAGATTATATTGTTAGCCTAGGGCCAACACATAGTGTGGTGGTTAAGGCACTGGAGTTCCACGGTTCAAGTTTCAGATCCGGCAGCTCGTTTTTTCTCTCTCTCTCTCTTTCTCTCTATCTCATAAACACACATGCCTTCTAGCAATTTTTTAAAAATAAAAAAGTAACAGAGCCAGCAGTCAGCTTAGTGGTTAAGGTGGTTGAATTTCCACATGGCCCATCATGGTTCAAGTCCTGGACCCAGTGACTTGAAACACACCAAGCACTTATGCATGTGTGCCCAAAATCCCAAGAGGAGAGTGAAGGAGAAAGGATTCTGCTATGCCTTTCTCCTCTCTGGTGAGTGTATGTGCCCTATGGAAAAATAATGATGATAATAAATAAATTAAATACACAACTCTTTTTAAAAAAATTTTACCCTAAATTGTGGAGATCATCTTCTCTCTATCTCACAGCACTGGCTTCTGGCTCAAAAGACTGTCATTGGTTAGACATCATGCTCTAATGTCATAGAAAAACAGTAAGGTAAAACTGGAGTCTGGGGCTGAACAAAGTGTTGAGGTGCAGTATGCTACCATGGTAGCATACTAATACTTTTAGGGAAGTCTATGAAATTGAATAAAAACCCCCATAAACTTACAGTATGGAAATTTATTAACCAGTTGTTATGGACTGAATATTTATGTTCCCTCAAAATGTATATGTTGAAATTCTAAACCCCAATGCAATGAGATTAGGCAGGTAATTAGTTCATGAGGGTTGAGCCATCATAAATGGTATAGTGCCTTTACAAAAGATATCACAGAGAGGTAGCTAGTTCTCTGTCTGCCATGTGAAGACAGACCCAGAAGACAGGCGCCTGCAACATGGAAGAGGTTCTTTCTTAGAACCCACCCAACCCTACTGACACCCTGATGTTATACTTCCTAGTTCCCGAACTGCGAGTAATAAATGTGTTGCTTATAAACTACCCAAGTATTTTATTAGAACAGCCCAAACTGACTCAGACATTCATCTTCTATAAATATGTACTGTGTGAAAAAATTTGAGATCTTTCTGAATATAGAAAATTGAAATCATACCAGGTTTTTGATGTAGTCAACCTGAGATCTACTTTTCTGAGGAGTTGGATTCTACTGTGACACTGAACTTTCCCATGGTTTAGAAATATTGGCACTGGGTATTTGTGGAAAAATTAGGCCCAAACACTGTGGTGCAGCGAGCAGCATACTGAACTGCAGAACTGGAAGTCCCATGCGACTGTTGTTTCAGTCTGGCCAAGTTACAGTCATATTTGTACTGAAAACATGAGAACACAGCAGGTGTGAATGTGCATTACTAGGATCCTAATGGACTTGAGAACTGGAGGATCAGAGGAAAGGGATCATGCTATGATTAAGTCCTGTGAACTGACATAGGATATTGTAGTGATTAGGTCCAAAACCAGTGCCAAATTTAAGAATGCAAGATGTCTTGTTTCTTGTCCCACACTCATGAAGAATTAGAGATGTAGACAGGTGTGTAGATAGCAAAGGGGCATTTATTAAGAGAGGGAAGGAAGAACAGAGTTCCCAAGCAGTGATGGGTCCTGAATGGGCTGCCCAAAGGAAGCTCAGGCAAGGGGTTTATATCTAGCAATCTGAGCAATCAACTGGCTCCCTTATAAGGAAGTAGGCTTTAGAAAATAGTTACATGATAGTTTACGTGATTTATCATCTCATTCTTTCTGGGGTCAACAGATCATAATGATCTGTAGTTTTTGTTAGAATGTAGTTAGCAAATAGAAACCATTGTCTTTAGCTATAGTTGTTTTGAGTCTTAATGTAGCTAGCAATCTATTTGTTAAAAACTTGACTACAGTGACTCCATCTTAAGGTTGTTTTTTCTTTTTATGGGAGGGGGGAATGTTATCCCTACTTGGTGCTATGTCCCATCTCTCTCCTGGCTCAAATATTTCCTCTGAAGAGGTATTTTTACCTGCCAGATGGGGGGGGATGTTATCCCTACTTGGTACTATGTCCCATCTCTCTTCTGGCTCAAATCTCCCCTCTGAAGAGGTATTTTTACCTGCCAGATGGATAAGGGTTGATGGTTGCTTTGGCTTTTTCCAGAAGAGGGACAGAAAGAGGAAGTAGAAGAAACAGGAAAGAGAGTATAAGGAGCAGCAGTCAAGTATCCTCCATCAGAAGTATACCTCGAGGCCCATGATAGAAGTCGAGAAGGTGTTTATAGGTATCGTTTTTCCTACTACTATTTATAGTTTGGTGGCATCTATTGTAGATAAGAAGAAACAAATCGACTAAGCTTATTGAGAAGACAAGAGCCAAAGTTGTAGATAGATATAACCATAATAATATGTCCATAGACAACTAATTCGGAAAATGTGATGCACATTAGACATATGATTTTTTCAAGTTTTCAAATATATTTTATCAATATAAGAGTGAACAATATGTCTGAGGAAATTTATGCAATTCTACATGTTGTAAAATAAGTAAATAATCAGCCACTCTATTTGTTAGAACATTTGACCATATATCACATGTTTATTGATTTAGGGCATTTAAAATGAAAGTGATGTTATCAAGAGTTTTACTAAAAGCCCAAGGGGTGTCTCTGGTAAAAGATAAGCTTGGGACATATAATTAGGGTATAAGGCCCAAGTTAGAGATGCAGTAAGCTTTAGCCAAGATGGAGACCCAATGGCTAAATTTTAACAAAGTGTTGGCTGTAACAGGACTCAAAACCATCATAGCTAATGGCAACCATTATTTGCCAGCTACATTCTAACAAGAAGTACAGATCCCTAAATTCTGCTGACCTTACAAAGCATGGTGTAATAATTCATCCAGACTACCATGTAACTATTTTCTAAAGCCCACTTCTGTATCAGCGAGACAGCCCATTGCTCAGACTGTCAGATAAAAAACCCTTCACCTCAGCTCCTCTTTGACAGCCCTTTGTTTGTTTGTTTGTTTGTTTTGGAGAGGTTTTCACTATAGGGCGCATGCACTCGCCAGACAGACAGAGACAGAGAGACAGAAAGCAAGAAATCACCCTCTAGGGGGGATGGTCACGCCTCAATCCCTTCTCCTCCATTCTCCTCTCAGGATCTTGGGCATGCACGCACACGCACCCGGCGTGAGTTTTAAGCCACCAGGTCCGGGACGCGAACCGCGGTCAACTACATGGGAGTCCAGTGACATAGCCATTATGCTAAGTGCTGGTTCCCTCTTTGACAGCCCTTTTAGGGACTCCTTCCTGCTTGAGAGTTTGTCTTTTTTCTCTAAATGAACTGTTTTACTATCCTCTCCTGTTGCCTGAGCTTCTAATTCTTCATGATTGCAGAACATGGATTTGGCAAGCCATAAATTATGCAACAGAAGGTATGCTTGCATGTGTGTGCACATATGAACTTTTCATGAGTTTTACAAAAACAAAAAAAAACCTAGAAAATTGATTACAAGCCTGCAGCAAATCAACAATACTGGACTAAGAAATGGAAGATGAACTATCTGTATAAAAATGCCCAAACTAGACAAAAGATGCTAATTTGGGGGAGACATAATATGACTAGATAACTAGACTAGATATGTCCTAGCAGACATGTTAATTCTATTGGACTCTGATATGTTTGGAGTTTACTCCTGTAAGATGAAGCAAAAATCAAAAATAAAAAGCTTAAATTCTTCTAGGATTCTGTCAATGCATTGTTAATCATCTGCAAGAAAAAGCTGCAGACAATGGTGCAGCTTCAATCACTAACAGTTACTGAAAATATCTATATGAGAACGGTGGTGAACAAGATCTTCCAAGAGATCAATTCACATCCTGAAAAATAAATCTGTCTCCTCCTCTCTCTCCAAATCCACCTAATTGTCTTCTCCATTAGGCCAGAAGGGAAGGTATAAACATAAATGTTCGTAAAGGCAGAATAATAAAGTTGTTAAGTTTTTAAAGTATATAGATCATTATAGATCATTATTATTTTTTTTTTTTTGGAGAAGTTTTTGCTATAGCGTGCATGTGCTCGCCAGACAGAGAGAGACAGAGAGATAGAAAGCGAGAAATCATCCCCCAGAGGGGATGGCCACGGCACAATCCCTTCTCCTCCATTCTCCTCTCGGGACCTTGCTCACGCACGCACACGTGCCCGGTGTGAGTTTAAGCCACCGGGTCCAGGACTCAAACCACAGTCGATTGCGTGGGAGTCCAGCGACATAGCCATTATGCTAACTGCTGGTCCCAAGTTTATAGGTCTTAATATCCCTGTTTCAACTATTTAACCTTCATTTTCAGAATATGAAAGTAGCCTCAGACCTACATAAACAAATAAGTGTGAATGTGTCTCAATATTTCATTTACAACCATAGGCAGTAGGTTTGATTTGGCCCATGGTCACAGTTTCCTAACACCTGATCTAGGTATTAGCAGTTAAATCTTTGTATATCTATATGGCAAAGATATATCATGGAATGCCAATTTGGTTGTTGCCTATATGTTTTCTTTTCTGGAAATATACCAAGGGATTAGCATTCTCTTCCCATTCTAAATAAAATAGATATAAAGATTCAAATAAAACTTATTGAGGTAAGCTTCACATTCACACGTATATCTCATAAACTGCATGCAGGATGCTTTTTTCTCTTTTTAGAGAATAGAAGAAATTGGTCCAAGGAGATGAGCGAGAAGGGTAATAACCTTTCTGGTGGGTAAAGAATACTCTAAAGAGTATTCCCAGTAGGAGAAAAAAAGAACTTTCCTTTGTAGAATATCAAGAATTTTAATAAAAAATAAAAATAAATAAAAATAAAAATAAACTGCTTTTGAGCAAGGACTGCTTTTACCCAGTGCAATAGATAAACAAATAAATAAACAAACAAAACTTTGTTCAGACACTCTGTTCATATGTAAAGTCAATAACATCAAAATAAATACCTGGAGTACTCACCAAAATGCTAAATACTGGGTAAGAAAAATGCAAAAGCTCATGAGATGCTCATAGAAACACAGTACTTGTAGTTGAATATGAAACTATAATAAAAGTCACTGTAATACTGGGTTGTCATAAAAGTCATGACACATTTTTGCATAGAAAAACATGAAAAAAGTCATGACTTTTCTAATGGACAGTTATCCAAATTGGGTAATTATCGCAATAGAAAGAATTGCAGCAAGAATTTTTGAGCATTAAAAAAAAAACTAGAGATTGCATGAATTACGAAGAAAGATTTTAAAGAAACAACAGAAAGATTCTAAAAAAAAATAAGTAGATTTAAACAAAATGAAATTATGCAAAAACAACAAAAATTTGTTAATTTTCTGTGTCAACTTGGCTAGGCCATGTTACTACCCAGGTATTTGCTCAAATGCCAATCTAGATGTTATTGTAAAGGTATATATTTAGATGAAGTTAATATTTATTTATTTAGTAAATTCTTATGCAAGGGGAATTTTATTTATACAATAAGCTCATGATTTCTTTTACATATTTTTAAATTATCATCCACAATATTATCAACAGACAATTTTCCATTTTTGTTTCCATTAAATGTTTACTTTTTTTCCTTCTTGATTTCCTCTGCTCCCATTGGCCACCCTTCTCCTGCACTATCTATAGTTTCCTACTTTTTTTTTTAATTTTAAGAAAAACTGTTTTAGCTTCAATAAATCAAAATAAAAAAAAGCTAAGAGAAATTTGCTTAAGGATTAAAGCCAGCAAACAGGTTAGGATTTTATCCAAACACTAGGCAGATACTAAAAACTCAAAAAACTTAAAAATTGCATTTTTATATACACTTCACTAACAAATAGAAAATAACATTTAAAAGAAGTATTTTAGTGCCATCAAGCGCTTTACTGTAATTGCAGTGGAATATACCACTCCCTCCTCTTTTGAAGATATGGAAAATGAAAACACAACACACTAAAGCCAGAAGTCACTAGGAATTCAAATGCTTTAATTTAAATTTACACTCACAGAGGCATATGCAAAGCAAGGTCATTCCCTGGGAAAGGAACAATACCTACCAATCAAAAGCCTCCCTGATAATGTCAGGTGCAACAGGAATAAGATAAGGAGAGTCCTGCAACAAAAATATATGTAAAATCTATGTAATATCAAGGTTTTTCTGGTCCCTACCTGGTGGTGCTGCTGAGCATTTATTGGTTTAACCTGGTAGTTGTTTAACAGTTCAGCCAATTTCCATTTTGCTGAGCAGGATTTATTCTATAATATTTATCTACATCAAATATATAAAACAGAGATACATTGAACACAAGACATGTAACACTGATACACTAAAATACATAGCATTGTGCTGAGCAGATTATAAAACACTTCAATAAAATATAAGCCATGTTTATAAATTAAAAGACTAAATTATTAAATCTCTTTAAAAAATGTTGGTTCTTTCATTTCTTCCAGGTTGGTTTCCAGATTCATAGCAAAATCTATTATAATTTCAGTTGGCTTTTTAGTGGAAACCGACAGATAGAGTATAAAATGTATGTGCAAATGGCTCAGATCAGTTAATGCAATTTTGAACAAGAACAAAGACAGAACAACAGTGCCTGATTATGAAGTCATGATAGTCAAACGTGGATGCTATTTCATTCGGGCACACTGGCGGGTCACTGAAGCAGAGTACAGATGTAGACCCAGACTTATACACCATCTGATATTTTTCAACCGTGGTAAAATCAGGGAAAATCCTTCTTTTAAACTAACTTTATTAAGATAAATACATTTATTCAGAACTTTGATTAGAAATATTGACTAAACTTAATATTATGTGATTCATCTATTTTTATATATAAGGCAGTATGTAGTTGGTAATTCTTCAAATATTGTAGGTTCAAGTTTAAAAATTATCTTGAATTTCCTCATCTTTTTGACAGCTTAATATTACCTTGACTACTTTTGCTTTCTGTCTCATGAATTAAAGAAATTACATCATCTCAGAGCTAAACTTTTTTTGTTTTAATTTCAGAATTACAAACCAGGCAAGTTTCTAAATTTTTTTTTAAAGGGACAGAGTTTTTTTATTATAGCATTTGCAGACAAATCTATTTCATCAGGGAAATTAGAAATCCATTTATTTAGAATTATTTAAGTGCTTTTTAAACTCTGTCAGGCAATTGAAACAGAAACTTGTAAATTTAAGAAATTTTTATATTGAAATTGCTCTTTTCAAGAAATAAGCAAAGCTGTGAGCATTTTAGTTTAGAAAATATTTTGAACACACAATAGCTAGAGCTTCTATATAAGGCAGTATGTAGTTGGTAATTCTTCAAATATTGTAGGTTCAAGTTTAAAAATTATCTTGAATTTCCTCATCTTTTTGACAGCTTAATATTACCTTGACTACTTTTGCTTTCTGTCTCATGAATTAAAGAAATTACATCATCTCAGAGCTAAACTTTTTTTGTTTTAATTTCAGAATTACAAACCAGGCAAGTTTCTAAATTTTTGTTAAAGGGACAGAGTTTTTTTATTATAGCATTTGCAGACAAATCTATTTCATCAGGGAAATTAGAAATCCATTTATTTAGAATTATTTAAGTGCTTTTTAAACTCTGTCAGGCAATTGAAACAGAAACTTGTAAATTTAAGAAATTTTTATATTGAAATTGCTCTTTTCAAGAAATAAGCAAAGCTGTGAGCATTTTAGTTTAGAAAATATTTTGAACACACAATAGCTAGAGCTTCCTAAATTTCCAAAGAACCTAGAAAATAGTAAAGAAATTTATTGAGGAATTTTTTTGAATTTTGTTATAAACTATTTTCTCTAAAGCATTTCCAGTCATACTATGGACTGGGCTAAAACTAGCTTTGAAGTCTATCATCACGTTGTAGTCAACATATGAAAGTTTTTATTAATATTGATTTGGCTCATTCTTTGCACAGTTCGTGAAAATATTCTAATACTTTGTCAAAAGCAAGAAAATTTCATTGCTTTGAACTCCCTTCGGGAATTTAAGGAGGCAGATAAGTACAAAAAAGCCAGATATCATCCTTGTCACTCTATCAGCATTCCCTTTCTAACAGTTGTTTATGCTCATTTATATCATTGTTATAAAAGCAATTAGACTTCTTGGTAATTATTTATTATAAATGTCTGCCTGTTTGCATCCGATATTTTTATAGTGCATACAAATGATAGTTTCTTTATGTTCAATTATCTCTAAATGTTAGTGTCTTCCACAAAAACATACATAACTGTAAAGAGAACATTATGAAAAGTTAAGTTCCTTCCTTTTTTTTTTTTTTTTTTTTTGGTTTTTGCTATAGCATGAGTGTGCTTGCTAGAGAGACAGTAAGTCAGAGAGTCAGAGACAGGAAGCAAGAAATCACCTCCCCAGCAGGGATGGCCATGCCACTACCCCATCACATCCATTCTCCTCTTGGAATTTTGGGCATGCATGCCCTTGTGCCCAATGTGAGTTTCAAGCAATCAGGGTCCAGGACTTGAACCATGCTTATTCATGTGGGATTCCAGTAGCTTAACCACTACACCACATGCTGGCCCCAAGTTCTTTCCTTTTCTAAGGGGATTTTTGCTTATAACTCATAAAATCAGGATAAAAGGCTAGCAAATTAAAATTACACAAGATAAAAGTTTTGTGAACTCTCTCAATAATTGAAAAAAATACATAAAAAAAATCACTGATGTCTGAGATGACTAAATATATGAGTGCTTAAGACATTGATTGGAAAAAATACATAAAAAAATCACCAATGTCTCAGATGACTAAATATATGAGTGCTTAAGACATTTAATGCATAAGATAAATCAGATCTTTTTTTCCTGTATCATTCCAAGACTTAGGCCTTCTATTACCTGGTATAAGCCAAGTTACCATGTACATTAACTTTCCAGTGTTGCTGTTTGCAATGGCGACAAACAAAAACAGATAATTTGTGCAACTAGAAATAAAAATTGCAATTTATTGAGCTGAATAAAATTGAAGGAAAATCAAGTTAGTCACTGGGGATTATTGTTTCAGAAACCAGGCAGGTTTAGGTTGAGATGCTTATGAGACATCCAAATACAGATTCTCGTAGGCACTTTGTAAAATAAGCCTGGAATTTAAGAGAAAAGCTTAACAGAGATACAAAGTGAGGAATTATAATTTACAGATGATACTCAAAATCTTGAAAATGGGTGAGATGGATAGGCAAGTTCTAAGACTGCACCGTAGGACACTCCAGTATTTAGAAGTCATGGACATCAGAAGAACTTAGCAATGAAGATTTGAAAAAAAGTGACCAGTGAGGCAGGTAAAATAGAGTATGATGTCCTGGAAATTAGGGAAAACATACGGCTATAGAAAGAAAAGAGTGATCAATTACATCAAATACTATGAATAGGTGAAATTATTTGAGAAGGGAGAATTACCCATTAGATACAATAGTTTCCAGGTGATTGTTGCACTTGACAAAATCAATTTCAATCAAATCTACAGCAAATGGTTCATTGAAGTGGTTCCAGAGAGAAAAGGAAAAGAAGGAAAAAAAGTAATTATGGACCCCTCCTTCAAGGATGTTGTTGTGAAAAAAATGGGAGAGGAAAAAAAAAAAAAAAAGCTCAGTAGTCAGTAGTTAGGGGGATTCTGAAATTGATGTAGTTTTATAATCTTTTATGGTAGGTAAATTTGAAAAATTGGTATTAGGTCATAACAGTTGTGATGCTATAGATAATGAAACAAATGACTGAAACTGCCCGTGCTGTTCTCATAATTTTTGTAATATGATTATTTACAAATTTTAACAAAATTGTTATAGTGGTTTTTCTTTTCTTTTAGAGAGAGAGATTTTTTGCTATAGGCACATGCACTCCCAGAGGGACAGAGAGACAGAAAGTGAAAAATCCCCCCCCCCCCTGAGTGGGCACAGTATAGTATTTTTCAGTTTATATATTTAGGGACCAGCAGACAATGTAATGGCTACATCACTGGACTCCCACGTAGTCGAGTCCCAGACCCGTTGGCTTAAAACTCATGCCAGGCACACATGTGTGTGCCTAAGATCGCAAGATGAGAATGGAGGATAAAGGATTGCAGTGTGGCCATCTCCCTGGGGGTGGGGGGCGATTTCTTGCTTTCTGTATCTCTCTGTCCTTTCAGCCAGCGCATGCACCCTATAGTAAAAATAACTCTCAAAAAAAAAAAAAAGTCACTACAGATATACAGACTATTGAATATCCAGTGAATATAAGTCAAATTAAATCACTGTGCTATATAATAGATTTTTTAAAAAGACATTAGTAAGATTAAAATTATTTTTCAATGTTGATTATTTTTAAAAATTTATCAGAGAGCAGGCGAGCTATTCAGAGAGATAGAGAGAATGGAAGAAAGACCCCCAAATGGGGCACATTCGTGCCACAATATCTTCACCACCATTTATCCATCCTATTGGGATACAGGGAATATGTGAACACATTCTGGCATGTTTTCCAAACTACTGGGTCTGGAACTTGAACCATAGTCAGTCATGTGGGATTGGACACCATTAACCACTAGGCCATAGTTCCAGCTATATTTTCCAATTTTCTAATTTAATGCATAAATGATCAGTCAACAATTTTATCAATTATTTTGATTCACAGTTCACTGTTGATTTATGGAAGTTCTGTATCTTTTCTGTACTGTAATATCTTACAGTTTCTTAGTCAACTTCTTTGTCAGTTAAGTCACAAATACCTTTCACCCCAAAATACGTGAGCTGTCTTATCACAATGTTTAAAAATCATACAGAATTTATGAATTTTAGTATGGTCAAAATTATTTAATTTAACTTTGTATCTTATGCCTTTTATTTTCTTAGTTTTTTTTTGTTGTTGTTTGTTTGTTTGTTTTTTCCATAAGTCATGAGTGCTCACGAGAAAAAGAAAGGGAAAGGGAAAGTGAGAAATCACCTCCTCCCAAGGCACAGTAACACTGCATTGCCCTATTCTCCATTCTCCTCTAGGATTTTAGGCATACATGCACATGTGACTGGCATGATTTTCAAGCTGCCAGGTCCATGACTCAAACTGCAGTCACTCATGTGGGATTCCAGTGCCTTAACCATTATGCCACTTGTGGACCCACCTTGTGCTTTTTGAGTCTTAAATTTATTCTAATGCTTCTCTGAAAGGTAAAAATTTAGGTAACTTGATCTAAATTGTTAAACAGCATTCCTTTGAAGATGTAAACAATGGAGAGAATGATATAGTTAATTACATAGAGATATAATTCTGGTCAGGAGTTAGAAGATTTATTGGTTATAGCTGAGTGTTTATTATAGTTGCTTAATTTGCTATAGGGTATGTGCACTCACCTGAGAGAGACAGAGAGAGATATATATAGAGAGAAAGCATCCCAACCCAGGGCAGTGGGGGAATAACAATGATGCAAACCTTGTCCTCCCTTCTCCTTTAAGGATTTTGGGCACTCACATGCTGATATGTATTGCAAGCTGCCAGGTCTGAGTCTTGAATCGGCAGTCCGCTATATGAGATCTAGCTGCCTTCACCATGCCACTGGCTGGCCCTAAGATAAGTAGTTATTATTTTTTTAATTAAAATAGAAAATGTGGAAACAGCATATGGTGGAATGGTTATGTCACTAGACTCCAACATAATCGACTGCTGTTTGAATCTCAGACCCAGCAGCATAAAACTCACACTGGGCATGAGTGTGTGCATGCCCAAAATCCCAAGAGGAAAATGGAGAAGGGATTGCAGTGTGGCCATCCCCTAGGGGGCAATTTCTCTCTTTCTGTCTCGCTGTCTCTCTGTGGAGCATGTGCATCCTATAGCAAAAATCTCTCATGAAAAAAAAAAAAAAAGAGCGAGATAGAAAGTAAGTCAAGAGTTGGTGCAGTGGTTAATGGAACTGGAACTTGTCAAAAAGATTTGGGGTTCATAGTCTAGGATCTTCCTGTGCACTCTGTATGTAGGCACTTGCCTGTGGTTCAGATCAGTTGAAACTGGGTGTGGATTATGGCATGAAGACCCTGACAGAGATGTTTTTCTCTTTCTCCCTCTCATGGAAAAAATAACAAGCTAAAAAACAGAAAGAATTGGGGCCAGGAGGTGGTGTAGTGGTTAAGGTGCTGGGCTCCCACATGACTGATCATAGTTGAGTACAATCTTGGTGGCTTGAAAATCACTCCAGGTCCATGTGTGTGCATACCCAAAAATCTCAAGAGGAAAATGGAGACGGTAGAAGGGATTCTGGCATGGCTATGGTCTCTCTCCAGCAAGTGCACACACTCTATGAAAAAAAATAATAACAACAAAAAAGAAAGTATTAAGTAATTCGGCTAGCAAATTTATAGCAATTCAAAACAAAACTCTGCTTAAACACTTTTAGATGGATTATCACTAAAGAGGAAAAAGAGTTATCATGTTTTGTTTCAAAATTAAAATATCCTAGGCAGATCTGGGTATAATAACACAAAAGATAATATTTCACAAAACATATATAAGAAAATGCTTGAAAAGAAGTAAGTATCACTGGAGAAATATATTAGAAATTATTTTTGGCTTGGAAAGATTTAGACCATTTAGAGTATTAAGGGTATGTGATCTGCTTATGTCCTTTTACCCTATAGTAAATAGCATCCCTTAGGCACTTAGCCAAACTCTAGTGATTACCCCATGCTCTCTCCTCTCTTTCCC
>NW_006199080.1:1483210-1506278 GCF_000334495.1 Tupaia belangeri chinensis
CACATGTTCAATGACTACTTTTTATTAATATCCAGAAGGTTCATGTGCTCACAAGAAAAATACAAAGAGGCAGAGAGAGAGGGAGAGGAAAGAAAACATCCAAATTCCATGTGGTTGTGCCATGATTCCTTTTCTTTAATCTCTCGACCCTGTTGGGATTTTGGTCATGCATGCTCATGGGAGTGGGGGGCCGTGTGTTTTTCGAGCCACAGGGGCTGAGATACAAACTACAGTTTGTAACATGGGAACTGGTTCACTTAACTGTTAGGACATGAGGCTGGTCCCAATGACTACTGATTTTACTTTATTGTTATTTTCCATAATTTCTTGATTTCTCCAACTTCAAAGCCAATGCAGTGATGACAGTAAGCCCTTGAGCAAGATGGGTTTGAACTGTTTAGGTCTACTTATTCATGGATATTTTTAAATAAATACTGTAAATGTATTTTCTCTCTGATTTTCTCAGTAACATTTTCTTTTCTCTAGCTTACTCTACTGTAAAAATATAGTATATAATGAATATGACATAAAATATGTGTTAATTTAGTTTTCTGTTAGTAAGGCTATTAGTAGTTAAGTTTTAGAAGAGTCAGAAGTTAGATGTGGATTTTTCACTACATAGAGGGTCAGAACTCCTTATCTCTTCGCTGTTCCAAGGGTCAACTGTATTTCTATTTCAGCCATCTGATGGTTTCTTTGCCTTCCAGTCTGGCTTCTCTCCAAACACCGATGTAATTATGTCATCCTTCACCTTAAAAGTTCCTCATGGTATGCAGAGAGCTTTCAGGAAAAAAGGTCACACTGTTTTGCATATTAGGCCTCCACAATCTGCCAACAATTACATCTTTAGCTTCCTCTCAACCAATCCATCTGCATGTTTCAATAGCCCTCTTTGATTTTATTATGCTCTCTTAAGCTTATATGAGTTTAAATGTGGTATTCATCCTGCTTCAAATGACTTTCATTTTCTTCATTAGCTCAACTCCTATCTTCTTTCAAAGCTCAGCTCACATTGCATCTGAGTTTTCCCTGACTATGCAGTCTGATTCTTACGTAAAACTCTCAAATAAAGCAAATTATGTCAGCTCTTTCACTGTTTCCTGATGTATTTGATCACATAGTCTGCTGAACGTTATTAAATCATTAGCCATATCTGTTTCTCACTAACGTCCTGCCTCTCTATTGTTCACTTGCTATCTTTCTCTATCCTCTTCTCTTCACTTACCCCATTCCGCACTGTCCTATTCTCATTAAGTACCTTCACTGCTTTTATGTCCTCCGATTTTTTGCTCTCTATGTATAGTATTCTCAACTGGATTGGTCTGAGAAGTATTTCATGATGAGCAAAGTATTTTTACAAGCAAAATGAGAAATAGCAATTGACTGTTTTAAAAAATAATTAGAGTAATAAAAATAATGATTGGGGAAAACATAGAAAAGATATTGAATGTTGAAGGGGGGAGATTAATGTCTCTGTACTGACGGACATGTATGGCATTCCCTTTTGAAAAAAACAATGTAATACACTGTAAAGTTATATGTAATCCAGTGTAATATAAAGAAGATTATGATGATGATAATAAAAAAAATTAAATTAAATTAAAAAAAAAGTATGAAAAGTAAAAAAAAAAAATCATTAGCTTATTTCTTCTGTTTTATTCTTAATTATTTGAGTTACCATGAGAAAGTAATTTAAACTAGTATCGTTACGAGGTAAGAATGAAAGTCATTCACAACTCTATGTTCTCGTTTCCCCATGTTACTTGATAAAAAAAACCTCACAATCCAGGCCAAACCACTGTGGTGCAGGATGTAAGGCATCTCTGTATGACACTGGAGCCATATGATAAGGCCCTGTGCTCATATCCAGGGTTCATCTGAAAATGATCCTGAGTAGCTGGAAGACTTGGGGCAGTGGTGAGACTCTATCTACTCAGAAAGGCTTCATTGGGCAGCTTCCATCCATCTTGTATTTGCAACTAGACGATTGCATTTATCCAGAAGTTCTAAGATCCAGCAAGATACTCTCACTCAAGATGCCTGGCATCCCCAGGATGAACTTCCCTACAGAACATTAGAGAAAGGCTCTATGACATTTTGTGTCCCAGCATAAGATGTTACTTAGCTAAGTTGCACTTTAATTTCTTGTATAATAACTTCAGCCTAGATACAGAAAGAGAAGACACAGAAATTATCTTTCTTCGGATGGGATATCAAAAAGGGTATGATGTAATTGCCACGGGAGCCTTCTGAAACTTTCCACTCCTCTTTACTGTTAAGGTCTTAGCAGAATTATCTTGTACATTTTAATGTTCAAATGGATTATTTTTTATTGTTTTCTTTTTTATATGAGGGTCTTTAAAAGTTTAATGAAAATGTGTTTATGAAAAACAATGCATGGAATTTTTTAATGTTTTGTACAAAAATAAATTCATACTGTAAATCTGTTTTCCATGACTTTTTGAAGTCATTTCATATATACAGAGATTATTAAAAATAAAATACTTAGTAATGATAAAATCTGAAATGTATTATAAAATGTGTAAAACATACAAGAATATAAAGTAATATAGCATACAAATGAGAGTTCAACTCGTAGAATTAAATCTATACCGCTGCCATATTTGCTGCAGAGTTTTTACATTTCTTTCTTTTCTTTTCTTTTTTTTTTTTTCTTGCCAGAGGGTACAAGTGTTCTCTATAGAGAAACAGGAAGACAGAATGGGAGAGAAGAAGAAGAGAAAGAAAACTCCTTCCCCATAGGTATGGTCATACTGCAGTCTCTTCCATTTCTCGATATTATTGAGATTTTCCACATGCGCACACACACACACACACACACACACACGTCATGTGGTTTTCAAGTTTCTGCAGCTGTGATTTGAACTAAAGCCATGTGACATGTGTCTTCCTTTAACTACTCGACTTTCGAGCCAGCTTACTACAGGATTTTTTTTTTTTTTTAAGAGATTTTGGCTATAAAGCATGTGCTCTTGCTGGAGAGACAGAAACAAAAAACAAGAAATAACCCCTCAGGGGGGATGGCCACTCTGCAATTCCTTTTCCATTTTCCTCCTGGGATTTTAAAACAGATGCGCTGGGTCTGGGACTTGAATTGTGGCCGACTACGTGGGAATCCCCTTTTTATAGGATTTTTAAAGATTAAAAAAATAATAATAGACATGCAGATTTTCAACAATGCACTTTTTTTTTTTTTTTTTGAAGAGGTTTTTTCTATAGGGCGCGTGCGCTTGCCAGACAGAAAGAGAGAGACAGAGAGATAGAAAGCGAGAAATTACCCCCCCAGGGGGGATGGCCATGCCGCAATCCCTTCTCCTCCATTCTCCTCTTGGGATCCTGGATCCTGGGCACACACGCACAGGCGCCCTGTGTGAGTTTAAGTCACCGGGCCGGGACTCGAACCGCGGTCGACTACGTGGGAGTCCAGCGACATAGCCATCACGTTAACTGCTGGTTCCAACAATGCACTGTTTTTCTTAACAATGGCATGACTGTATTTTTACATTTTGCTACAGATAGGTGTCTATGTAATATAGTATGTGTTATTTTAAAACTTTTCATATATGTCATACAGACTGTTTTTTCTTTTTCCTTATTTATTTATTTACACTTAATTATTGTGCATCTTTACACTGTGTAACATGATTTACCTCAGTATGTATGCAATGCTTGTTGGTCAAATCAAGGATGTTTCCATATACATCATCATCAATAGATAACCATCCGATGGCTCCTCCAATCTTTTTTCTAATAAATACCTACTTCTCTCATTCTACTTTTGATTCTGTTTTTTTAAAATTTAATATTTTTTTATTTTTCACTTTATTTTTAAATTTTAATAAATTTTATTTTTCTGAGATATAGTATTCAAAAACCTGGCTTTCATATAAGAATTACCTAAACTATAAATATTTTCTATTTTGAATAGATTCTATTATTAAATTTAACTTAGAACTTTTATTCATAGAATAATTAGATCGTTATTCAAAAGTTATTCTCTTTCCTATTACTACTAATAATGGAAATTATAAAATCACACTATCTTCATATAACTAAAGACACAAACTCTGTGTATATTAAAAAATTCTATTCCTGTAGGCAATTTTATATGGCAGTATGTCTGTATGTGACAAAATATATATATTTCAATTCAGCAGAAAAAAACATAAATAAAGCTACCCAAGGGCACAGTTTCTCTGCTACTTTAGGACAAATAAAGAGCATCTTTCTTCACAAATTACTCCTTATTTCTTATTCTACAGAGGTTTATGGAAGGTCAAGAACCCACTTTGCATGAAATATTAACTCCAGTATTCTTATTATGAGATAAAACAACCCACATAGTTCTTTAATGTAAACTGTAGTTATTTTGTATGATTGGTTTGGGGGACAAAGATTATGTGTAGTAAATAGACTTTAAACAATGGCAATGCCAAATTTTAGAGTTTTAATGTGTTTTGGACATTATTAAATAAGATGTGCTCATCCTGTAGACAAACATACTGAATTTCAGAAAGGATAAAGGTCACAGATAAATTCACTGGTGTTCTTAAAATTCTAATTTTTCTTTCTAATTAAATACTTTATTACATCATTTGATCTTTGAGCTGATTAATTCATCTTACACAATTAAAATCTATAATGTGTCACAATTTTGTTCAAACTTTTAAAGTAACTGAATTTTGTTCAAAAGAGTGGAATGTTAGACCCTAAATATTTCTGAAGTCAACAATAGTTTGTTACTAGGATTTAGAGAAAATATTTCGAAGTAATTGAGACTAATATAATAGAATCACATGTATCCATTGGGTGGAGGGGTTCTTCCAAAATTTTTTAGAAAATGTATAGTATGAAAAAACTACATGAATTTTAAAATAGCTTTTTACCAAAATAACTTTAATTTTATTTTTCCTCAAACTTTAAGTTTCTTTCATATAAGTTAAATTTGAAACAAGTCCACGTAACGTATCCCAACAAGCATCTTAACATAAGACATCACTTTGAGTAAATATTGTCTCTCAAATATTAAAGTTCAAAATAGAAGTAAAAAATAAAATGATCACTTTCTTTCCTTCTACCATCAAAAACTTTTAACATCTGAGTTACAATCTGTTTGTTTGTTTTTACATAGTGTCCTCTCAAAATAAATGTAACATTGTGTTACTTTACTAGGCAAAATGCTACTTTTGTAAATAGACATCTTTTTTTTTCAAATTTTGTAAATATGAAAAACAAGGTCAGCATATGTATACATCTGGCAGTTCAATGTGTACACTTAAAAAAAGAAGGCAAACTGAGACAAAATATGTGAAGCAGAAAGGATTTCACTCGGGCATCAGTTTGAGGACAGTACTGTCATGTATCCCTCATGTGTATAATTCAGGTAGCCATTAACATGCTCACATGCTTTCAACTGTGCGATAACTTTTAAAGACACAAATCACAAGTGGAAGAGGACAGAGAGAGTTATAGCAGTTGTTTGGGAATAATTATTTTTGGCTACCAGGATCAATAACAAAGGTGGGAGAGGATTAAGGCAGAACTAGCAGTCTCTGGGCAGATGTCCTTGCAGAAGGGTGTCAGGTGTAGTGATCTCTGTGCAATGTTATGGTTCTGGCAGAATTCACAGTTCCTGTGACTAGGCATACTAGCCTGAGAAACCATCTCCTCTATGGTCTTTCTGGCTCTGTTTAGTCAGTTTACACAAATCTCCTTTCCTTTCTTTTATCTATTTATTTATTTACTTTTTTTTATACATTCAGTCACATTATTTAGCTTACAAAGTGAACATTTCAATATGTGGACATTTCTCCCTGAACCATTTTATCAAAATATAACAACACTACCTCCCTGTCCTGAAAATGCTCTGTCTCTGTATCATCCAGCAATCCCACTCCTTGGCATCTACCCAAAGAACAGAAGAATTATTCATTGGAAAAGTGCTTGCACATCGATGTTTATTGTGGCACTATTCACAATTGCTAAGACATGGAACCAACCCAAATGCCCCTGTACAGATGAATGGATTGAAAAACTGTGGCACATATACTTCTTTCCTTTCTTTTTCTTTTCCTTTCTTTCTTTTTCTTTATTTCTTTGTTCTTCTTCCTTCTTTCTTTTTCTTTCTTTCTTCTCTTTCATTTTCTCTCCTTTCATTCTTTTTCTTTCATTCTTTCTTCT
This sequence comes from Tupaia belangeri chinensis, assembly GCF_000334495.1. Lineage (NCBI taxonomy): Eukaryota > Metazoa > Chordata > Mammalia > Scandentia > Tupaiidae > Tupaia > Tupaia belangeri. The sequence goes on from NW_006199080.1 coordinate 1,489,412, forward strand.
CTTTCTTCTTTTTATTTCTTCTTTCTTCCCTTTTTTCTCTTCTCTTTCTTTTCTCTTTTTCTTTCTTTCCTTTTGCTCTCTTTCTTCTTTCCTTCTTTTATTCTCTTTCTCTCCCTCTCTCCCTCCCTACTTTCCTTCCTTGTTTTTTGTCTCCCTTCCTTTTTTCTATTCTTCCTTCCTTTAATTTGCTAGAGGGGACATACACTCACTTGAGAGAGTCAGAGAGACAGAAAGGGAGAGAGAGAAAGAAAGTGCTGCCCCACCACAGCACAATTTCTTCTATTTTTCTATATCCTGTCAGGATTTGGAGCGTGCATGCCCATGCCTCTGACATGTTTTTTAAGTCACTAGATGCAGGACTTGAACCACACTTTCAGGCATGTGAGATCTAACTCCTTTAATCTTTAGGCCATAAGGCTGCCCCAATAATGTGTCTTTCCTACCTCACTAACTACAACACTGTCTTCCTTTTATTCTTTAAACATAAAAAAATGACTAATGCATTAATTTATTTATTGAGTGAGAGATAGAGAAAAAGAAGAAATCCCCTCCAACAAAGTCTCAGTGCCAAAATCCATTCCCAGCTTCAGCCAGCCCAAGACCATGGACAAGCCCATGCCTGATATACTCAGGAAGGTCTCTAGACTTGAATCAGGAACTTACCCTTGTAGAATAAACTTGTGTAGTGTTGTACTTTACCACTGTGCCACTGCCTGGCACCTAAAATGGAAGAGAAGGGATTGCAGCATTACCCTTTCCCATGGTGGGGATGCATTCTCACTTTCTCTATCTGTCTTTTCCCAGTGAGCATGTATGACCTCTAGCATTTTTTAAGAGAGATTTTTGCTACATGGTATATACTATGCTCAATTGAAAGAAAGAGAGAGACAGAAAAGAATAAAACACTCCCACCCCTAGCAGGATCGCCATACTGCAATCTCTTTTCCTCTGTTCTCTTCTTGAGATCTTGGGCATGCACCCACACATACCCATTGTGAATTTTAAGCCACCCGGTCTGGGACTTGAACCAAGGTCGACTATGTGGGAGTCCAGCAATGCAACCATTATGCCATCTGTTGGTTCCAACTCTCTAGCAAGTTCAAAAGAAAAAGAAAGTGATAGAGAATTCTGATTCAATATATTTCATGTAAGAATTCATCATCTTGATGGTTTCAGAACCTGAGTATCACCATATAGTTAAATGTTTGAATATACTAACTTCAAAAGTGAAAATTTGAAATTCCACAAATAACATTCAAAATGATTCTTAAAAAATGATTTATTACACAGGCTGTGTTTTTTTAAATATTTTTATTTATTTACTTATCATTATTTTATTTTACTATAGGGCACATGCATTCACCAGGGGGAAAAAGAAAAAGAGAGAAAGAGGAAGTGAGAAAGCAAGCCACCAGGTCTGGGACTCAAACCACAATCGGCCATGTAGGAGTATAGTGCTTTTACCACCACACTATCTGCTGGCCCCATAACTGTATTATTATTAAGATGTTATATTAGATTAAGAGATTTAGGATATAAATTGGTTTACAAAATAAAAGTTTTTTTCAAAATGTGGAAACTTATCAAAGTAGGTATTGAATTCATAATGAAAAAAAAAAGCAAGTTACATTAATTTGATTTTGAAAAGTTTGACCTGCTTATTTAAACATTACCAAATGTATGAAATTTTATTAATTAACCTCTATTTTAAGTACATGTTGTTTAGAAGGCTTTAGAATCATATATGCATAAGTAAATAATATATATGTAGATTATTTAGAAAGACTCAGTGATATGTGGACAGTATTCCATGTGTAATAAAATTATTTAATTCTCTATATATCTGTAATTTGTTGTAAAATTGTGCTATGGTTGATTTCCAACGTGTAATAAAATTATTTAATTCTCTATACAGCTGTAAGTTGTTGTAAAATTGTGCTATGGTTGATTTCCACAGCCTAAGTAATACTAGACAAAATTTTTATGAAAAATACAAAATTTAACAAAGTAGATTAAGTTGAGAAACGTATTAAAATCATTGTTCTTTGTGGATAAACATAGTTTATTCTTGAACTAAGTATTCCAAGCTAAACCTAAAAATGCGGTTGTGATTTCAGTAATTTTACCCATGAAACAATGCTAGAAAGAGCTAGATTAATGTAAAGTTCTTAAATGTGATCAAAACCTTATGTGTATGTTCTAAACTGTCCTGAACTAAGCACTGTGAAGATTAGCATATACTCTGGTTTTCCTTTGCCGATCAGAGCATATAGGAAAATGTGAGAATGCAGACCTGGTGTCAATATATAAAGGCTATTTTGTTTTGAATTTCAGAGTATCCCATTTGTAGGTCACTGATATCCTGACATCTTAATTCAGTAGACTGATAGTATTGAGAATTGTATAGACTTCAGAGAACTACATTTTCTTACTTATTCTTATATTGAAGAGAGATTATTTTCAAGATATCTGTCCATTGGTACTGTGGTAGACTCTGTGCCCATAAACCGAGTTTAAATAACTAACCCACAGGAAGTAGAATTTAGACATCTGCCTCATTACCAGCGATCAGCTAGTACATGTATCTGCAAGGCATATACTCTTAGGAAACAAATTCATATGTCAAAATCTAGCAGCATTTTTGGAACTGATAGAAAATACCAGCTGAATTACAATTCACTTCCTTCTTGGCTGCTATAACCTTACACTGCATCTTGTCAACATTTCCTGAATAGTTTGTTCTAAAATTATTATCTGGTTTTTATTCCCCAGCATTGAAAAGTAGACCATTGCAGTTAGGGAAATGTAGAGGGTTAGAACTATAGTAGCCCTCAGAGCACCTATGTAGGTACAAAAATCTATAAATGAGAGTCCAAACAAAAAATCTTAAAGTAACGCCTGTGAAGTAGTGCAACTGGTTAGAGGGTAAGTAAAACCAAATTACTTTTCTCTTTAAATCATTACAAGCAAATGATACAATGTGCTCATTATTTCTCTGTTCTTTATTCTTTTTTTCATTTTTGGTAAGACTGAAAGACTGAAGTCTACCTAGTTAAACTTGATGTTTTTTAAAATGAAATTGATTTACTTGTTTCCTCTATGAGTGAGAGAGACAGAGACAGGGGGAGAGAGAGAGAGACAACACCCTCAAGGAGGTTTCAGCATCAGGATCCACCCCAGCTTTCGGCCAGCCTGGATCATGGGCCACTGCATACCCAGCATCTTCAGAGAGGTCTGCAAATTTGAACCAGAAACTTTCCCGTACGAAATTGCTTTGCAGAGTGTTGCGTTTTACCGCTGCCCTGCTGTTTGGCCCTGAACTTCCAGTTTTTAATACTGAGTATTTGGATATTTCTCCTGTTCAAAAAGGTGATGATTTTTACACAGTGGATAAGTCCCATAAAATTTCCAGAAGTGGATGCTGAAAATACAGCAGGCTTTGTAAGGCCTACATTTGTGTGTAGTATTTTCTGTGTTTGTGTATCTATCTGTGGCATATGAATAAAGTGGATAAAATTATCGAAGGGAAAAATAACCTAATAAATTTGAGATCTAAGCCATCTCAATGAAAAGCACAAGATACATGAATAGTTGGTTCATATCTCCAGTTAGACAAAATTATTAATACAAAAATTGTCTGATTGTTAAAAATATACATGGAAGATATATTTGCATTGCAAATAAATTATATCTTTTTAGCTACCTATTTAATAATTATGATTATAAATTATTTAGGTTTTAAAAAATGTATTTTCATTAATGGGAATTTATAATACAAACTGCTTAGCTTACTGTGCAAACCCTTAAATGATTTGGCCTTTACCAACCATTTATTTCCTGAGGCTACTGTATTCCCTCTTCGATCAAGAGGCCAGAGATTCAAAATCCCTTCCACTTGGCTGAAATCAAGATGCCAGCAGGGCTGTGTTCTTTTTAGAGTCTCTAAAGAGGAATTCATTTCTTGTCTTTTCCAGCCTCTGGCAGTTGCCAGCAACCATGGCTGTGCTGCTTCACCCCTCTCTCTGCTCTGAGGTTACCCTGTTTTCATCCGTTCTCTATGTGTGTCAAATCTCCCTCTGCCTTCTTATGAGGACATATGTGATGAATTTAGGGGCCCATGATAATCCAGGATAATCCCCTATATCAAACTTCTCAATTTAAATCATATCGGCAAAGATTTTATTTTGCTATGTAAGTAATAATCACAGGTTCCAAGGATTAGAACCTGTGTTCTGAAGTCACTGATATTTTGTTTGTTTCTTTTAGGTTTTTGCCATGGAGCACATGCACTCACTGGAGAGAGGGGATGGCCATACTGAAATTCCTTCTCTTCCATGGTACTCTTCTTAAGATTTGGAGCACACACACACATACACACACACACACACACACACACACACACACACACACACACAGTGTGATTTTCAGGCCACCAAGTCCAGAACTTGAACCACGGTCGGCCATGTGAGAATTCAGCCACCTAATCCACCATGCCATCTGCTGACCCCTCCAGAGTCGCTGTTAAGCCTCTTTACCCTTCATTATTCTTTATCACCAAGATCATCTGTGAGCTCAGCTATGGACTGGGGGCTGATTTCAGGTATTATACACTATCCTCTCTCCCTCAGAGTTTTTGCTTTTGTTCTTTCTGCCTTCTGTGCTCTTCCTCATGACTCTTGACTTGCCTTCACATCCTCAATCTAATTCGGTTTAAAACAAATGGATGAAAAACAATAAAAAACAACAGCAAATAAAATACTTGTTGCCCAGGCTGTGTTAGGACGAATTTGGGGCCCTTTCTCTCTGTGCATATCATCATCATAACCTCCTACTTCGGGCATTTAATTGTTCATCTTTTTTTTCTTTTTTTTTTTTGTCTAAAGTACAAACAATATGGCTTTTGTTTTTTAATCTGTCAGTTATTTTATTGCCTGTCACCTAGTAGGGGATCAATGTACATTTATCGACTACATGAGTGGATGAATACAATTGGTTTCCTTAATCAAACATGGTAATTTGCTTGAACATAGTATTATGTTTCTTGGAAAATAGGTCAAATAGCAATTAGAAAACTAGAGTCACTAAATTATCTATAAAATAAAAATTGGATTTTCCTGTATTACAAAAGATATTAATAGCATTTCAAAATGATAATGCATAGTATAAAGAGAATTTAAATATATTCTTTTGTTTGGTTCATGGCATTCACTAGTTTATACAAATTTGTTAGCTCCTTATTAGAAAGTTGACTTTATTTGAAATGAAATGTCTACTATGTCCCAAAGAGGAGTATACTTTTTCAAATATTTTTAAAAGAAGAGTTTCTAAACATTCCCTAACATATTAAAATAATAAGAATAATAAACAACCTCCGAATACTATTCTACAGCATTTTATTTTAAAACAGTATAACGCCAGTTGTGGGTTTTAGCAATTCGATTTACAATGAATAAAAGGTAGTCTGGGCTAAGTACCATGCTGGAAAGGGAGGATATGGAGCAGAGTTCCTTTTCTCAAGGAAATTCTCTTTTTGAATTGCTATTCTTGATTTACATATAATCATGATACATCTTTGTGGGGAACGGAAGAAATCTTCAAATAAGAAGGAAGATAAACAAATTAGCACAATACATAAGAGAAATGGATGAACTAAAATATGTACAGGTGCACCGACCAGAAAGCACAGGTGTGCAGGGACACATGAGGTTGAATGATAAAGATTGGTGAAAATTTGGAGAATGGTAATTATAGAATTGTATTTGCGCCAATACTGTAAAAGGAGAGTTAGGAATTTGCCAGCCAGTCAAAAATGGATAAAAGAGACCTTACAAAAATATTAAATGGGGTCGACTCCATGGTGTGATGGTTAAGGAAGGTGGATCCCACATGGCTGAATAAAGAGTTCAAGTCCTAAATCTGGTGGCTTGAAAAAGGGCTTGCATGTCCCAAAATCCTGAAAGGAGGAAGAGATGGCAGAGAAGGGGTTGCAGTGTGGCCATTCCCCATGCTCAGGAGTGGTTTCTCTGTACCTCTTTCTCTGTCTCTGTATCTGTCTCTCTTTCTCTCTCTCTCTCTGGCTAGGACACATGGCCTCTAGCAAAAGACAAACAAACAAAACATCAAATAAGAAGTAAGTAGATTCAGGGACAATCAAATGGTCTACATAATTCATAATAAAGAACCTCAAATAAGAAGTAAGCATATCCAGGGACAATCAAATAGTCTATATAATTCATGATAAAGAACCTCAAATTTGAGTAATGTAAAAAAAAAAAAAAAAAAAGGAAAGGAAAAAAAAAAAGAAAAGAAAAGAAACTGGCCTGAAACAAAATAGGAATCTTGCATAGTTTTGCATTATTGGACCCTAAATCATAATATTGTCTAACATCTATAAATATAGAGTATCACTTTAAAATATCTTAGACATAAATTTATTATAAAATGAATGCAAGTTTAAAAATGGCATTTAATGAAAACTATAAAATTAATAGGAGTAAAGTTAACATTTATCATAGTGTCATGCTAAACTGTGGTTCTGTATTAAGGTATTTTAACATTAATTTTAATCCAGAATATATTTGTTCTCAAAAAATAGAAATGCTTGGAATAACTTACAGATTTATTTCTGGCTAGATGATAATAAACAAGGCTTTGATATAATCAAATTTCTCCCCAGTAAATATTTCTTTAATGCCACTTTTTAATATATGATACTTGAAGGTAACATTTAAATTGTGGCAATAGATGTCTCTGTCCTAAGTGGTAAGTTAATGAAATTATTACTGAACCCGAAAAAGGAAAAATTATATTTTAGATTTATATTTAATAGTCAATAGAAGTATTTAGTCTACAACAGTTTGAAAATAATCAATTAATAACAACTTACTCCTGTTCAATTTTTTTTTTGAAGGATTTTTGCTATAAGGCACATACACTCACCAGAAAGACAAAGAGAGACAGAAAGACAGAAACCGAGAAATCACCCCCTGGGGGGATGGTCACACTGCAATCTCTTCTCATCCATTCTTCTCTCAGGATCTTGGGCACGCACGCACACACGCCCGGCGTGAGTTTTAAGCTGCTGGGTTTGGGACTCAAAGTGCAGTCGACTATTAACAACATAATCATTCACCATCCACTGGTCCTACTCTCATCCAATTTTAAGCCAAAGGAGAATTAGGATAGCTATCAAAAGATAAAAGTTCTCTCTTGTTACCATTTTAAAAAGGAATGAAAAGGGACCAGCAGATGTTGTAATAGTTATGTCAACTGCGATTTAAGGTCTGGACCTCGTGGCTTAAAACTCATGCTGGGTGTGTGTGCATGCATGGGCAAAATCCCAAGAGGAGACTGGAGGAGAAAGGATGGTGGCGTGGCTGTCCCTGCTGGGGAGTGATGTCTTTCTTTCTCTCTTTCTATCTCTCTCTATCTCTCTGACTAGCACATGCACCCTATAGCAAAAACCTCTTTAAAAAGAAATGAAAAGAGATGGCATGATATATATATATATATATATATATATATATATATATATATATATATAATTTTTATTTATAAAATCACAATCCCTTCTCTTCCATTTCTCCTTCCTTTTGGGATTTTCACACATGCACTCAGGATGCTTTAAACTTGGGGGAATAGAATTCATAAAACTCAATCGGCTATGTGGAATCCAGCCATCTTAACCTCCAGGTTACCACCTGTGCCTTCCTCACAATATTCCCTATAAATGTAGACACTTTGAACTCTATGTGAGACTATAGAGAAGTCAATTTGGATCACCAGCTGTAATGGATAATTTGGTCTTTAGCACAGTGTAAACAGCTCAATGAGTCAGAAAGAAATGCCACTCAAGAACACTAATTTATTGTGTCCAGAAATGACCATTCTATACCAATCTTACTGAGAGTCTTAATCATAAAAGGATGTTGTATTTTATCAAATGCTTTCTCTGCATCAATTGAGATGATCATATGGTTTTATCTTTCTTCCTGTTAATGTGGTTTATTACATTTATGGTCTTGCATATATTGAACCACCCTTGCATCCCTGGTATAAAGCCTACCTGGTCGTGATGAATGATCTTTGTTATATGTTGTTGGATACGATTTGCGAGTATCTTGTTGAGAATTTTCGCATCTATATTCATCAATGATATTGGTCTGTAGTTTTCCTTTTTTGTCATATCCTTATCTGTTTTGGGGATGAGGATGATGGAGGCTTCATAAAATGAATTTGGAAGGTTTCCTTCCTTTTGAATCTTTAGAAATAATTTTAGTAAGATAGGGGTTAATTCTTCCTTGAAAGTTTTGTAGAATTCACAAGTGAAGCCATCTGGGCCTGGGCTTTTCTTTGTTGGGAGATTATTAATTACTGATTCAATCTCCTGGCTTGTTATAGGTCTATTCAGATTCTCTATGTCTTCCTGATCCAATCTTGGTAGTTTATATGCATCCAGGAATTTGTCCATCTCCTCCAGGTTATCTTGTTTGTTGGCGTAAAGTCGCTCATAGTATCCTCTAATGATATTATGTATTTCTGCTATGTCCGTGGTAATATTGCCTGTTTCATCACATATTTGATTATCAATGTTTATTGCAACATTATTCACAATTGCCAAGACATGGAACCAACCTAAATGTCCACAAACTGATGAATGTATTGGAAAAGTGTGGTATATATACTCTATGGAATACTACTGTGCCATAAAAAATAACAAGACCCTGGCATTTGATAGAAAGTGGTCAGATATGGAGGATCTATTGCTGAGTGAAGTAAGCCAGGCTATGAAAGAAAGATATTGTATGTATCCACTCAATATATACCGACTATCCGCACTCTATGGTAGAGAGCAAAAAATTGGAGGACATAAAAGCAGTGAAGGTACTTAATGACAATAGGACAGTGTGGAATGGGGGAGGTGAAGAGAAGAGGATAGAGAAAGATAGCAAGTGAACAATAGAGAGGCAAGACGTTAGTGAGAAATAGATATGGCTTATTAACTGTTTATGACCGTATAGTATTCTCAACTGGATTGATCTGAGAACTACTTCACAATGGGCAAAGTATTTTTACAAGCAAAATGAGAAATAGCGATTGACTGTTTTAAAAAATAATTAGAATAATAATAATACTGATTGGGGAAAACATAGAAAAGATACTGAATGTTGAAGCGGGGAGATTAATGTCTCTGTATTGACTGACATGCATGACTTTCCCTTTTGAAAAAGCAATGTAATACACTGTAAAGTTATATGTAATATAAAGATTGTGATGATAATAAAGAATTAAAAATAAATGAATAAATTTTAAAAAGAACACTAATTTATAAATCAATAGAAGACATACAATTAAGAGTGAAAGACAAAACATGAGTGGTCCTTTCAGTAGTCACAGAAAAAAAAGTGACAAAGCCTAACAGCTTTCCAAATAAAATAAAATCAATGAACTGTTCAATAAAACACATATGAACTTACTCAAACTCATAAAGGACACTTATAAACATCCCATAACTATTACTAACCATCTATTTTTTGTGAAGATTGAGGGTTGTCTCTGCAAAATCAGGGACAAGACGAGGATGGTAATCTTCACTACCCTTATTGAAGACTTTACTGCACATCCTAGTCAAGATCACTAGGTGAAGGGTGAGTAGTAAAAGTTATCCTTATTGTAATACAATAAATGAAACAATTTATCTTCACCAATGACATGGTCTTATATATAAAAAGAGAAGGGATTACAGCATGGCCTTCCTTCCTCGGGGTGTGGGGCAATAGTTTCCACTTCCCTCTCACTGTCTCTCAATGTCTCCATGTGGCAAGTGCACGTACCCTATGGCAAAACAAACAAACAAACAAGCATACACCTATCAGGGGAACAGATAAAAAATTCAAAATATATTGGGTTGTTGGAAAAGTCATGACACATTTTTGCATAGAAAAACATGGAAAAAAATACATCATAACTTTTCCTACACCCCAAAAGTAAACTGTTCTTAAGGTAAAATTCACATGATAATAAGTTAAGCAATAGATTAATGAAAAATGAATAGGAAAAAATAAGATTTAACCAATGAGATATTGGGAGAAGTGGATAACTATTTTTAAACAGAAACAAAGAACTTATTCTACATTTCATTTACTAGTTTAAATAAAACCTAGGTAAATTACATTCTGAAGTTAAAAATGAAGAGAAGAAATCTTAATAGAGAATAAATATTTTGAAGTAATTTTCATTTGGAAGAAATGAATTGGCTAGAGTGACCTCTCCCTAGCAAGAAGGGAATTGAGGATCGCATACTGGCAAAAACTGAGAAAATATAGAAATATATTTGGACAATACATTTCCATGTATTTAAAATGACTAATGCACAAAAGACTATTATCATTATATGTCCATTGAAAACAGGCACATTCTTAGGTACGTCACCAGAAATAAAAGATGTTCTTTATCACCGAAAACAAGTATGCTGGTAAATATTCAATAACCAAATAATATTTTTGAACAGCATCATGTTCTTAGAGAATATGTTCACACATACATAAAATATGAACAGTTATGAACAAATTCAAGGGGAAGAAACATTTTTAAATAAAAGAATGCATGAGTCCAGATTTAAAAAAAAATACCATTTCATTTCATCTTGACTTGTTTGGTAAATAAAATGCAACCAAGTAGAAGTGCTGCTAGAATTAACAGGCAAAAAAATACATTTGTCATTCAAAATGTATTTGTTTATATGTAATAAAGACTTCGAAAATACTGTTTTCATTCAAATTAGATCCCATATGAAATGTTGTTTGCACCATTAATGTGCTTAGGAAGTATTTATGCAGGGAAACATATGCTTCATTACATTATCATGAATTATACATCTGTGGCTCTAATTATATATAATTTTTTACTATATAAAGTATAAGACTGATGCAGACATATTAAGGTCATTTCAAATCAGGTTTTGCCTAGAAATGTTAATGGTTCTAGAATGTCTTTAGGATGATACATTTTACAATGAAAATGTAAAATGAAGTTAATAAATTGTAATAGAACTAATTATTATTCTTGTTAGCAACAGTATTTCTTCATCTGAATTTTATTGATTTTATTAGTTGGTCCATTTAATGGAAGTTTTCACTTGTAACAACTAAAATGAATTAGTGACTTGTTCATTCTGTTATACTGTGAACTTAGATGAAAATCTCTATCAAAAAAATATCTCTTGTCTACTCAGTGTCTTTAAGATATGTCTCACTGCAAATTCATAATATGCCTTTGGGTTCTATTGGTTAAGTAAACATCTCATATTTGAATATTTTTCTATCGAACAGAGTCCTAAATTTTTCAGACCTTTTAAGCCTCATAAGCATCGGTGTAACCTCTATCACCGGGCAATACATAGGATCTCTAATATGATTCTACTGGACCGTAACTAAAGCTGCTATTTTTCTTCCAAATCCTGAAAAGATACAAATCTGTATTCCCTTTAGAATTTAAGCACAACAGAGTTGAATTAGAAATGACAAAAGTCAGGCCCCAGAAACACACTTGGCTTCTTGAGACGGCCCAAGGTTTTCCTATTTTCTTTGTCAGGCTGTGTTCATTTCACTTTAAAATTCTTCACGTTATGGATCATCTATCTTGTCTTTGGGGAGACTACAGGACTATCTAATACAGTTCACTAGCTATGTCAAAGTCCAACTTTACTGGCTGAGAATCAGAGTAGGGTGGAATTTCCTTCCAACAGAGGGGCCATTTGACTCATTTTATTATTTTTATTACTGAACACCATAGCGAACTAGCCAGTTGACTGTGCATTCAAAGACATGGGCCTGCCCTAAGGACTCACATCTCAGCAAATGATCCCTTTCCTCTGCCTGGCTGGCCCAGCAAAGGACAGAGAATGCAATCATCTTGATCAATGAACCTGAGGAAAAGCAGAGCAGGCAGGACACTAATCAAATAAGTGGATCTGCTGAGGCTAATCCTTCAACCCCAAACTTTGTTTCTTGAGGGCCCACAGGAGATAAGCAGAGAAAAGAAAGCCAGACAATATGCTGTACTTGCATGCTTCAAATTGGACCACTGCAGTTACATTTCCACTTAGTCACCTTGAGACTACAACACAGTGTCAGAGACCTACGAATGTATGTTTTGCTTCAGATGCACTTTTTTCTATAATTTTGCTACTGTCTGGAGCCTTTAGAATTAGGGGGAAAATCATACTTATAATTTAAAGTATCATCACAGAAATAGAAATAGGTAGAAAACCAATTTGAATATAATTATTCTTTATAGGATTCCCCACATAATATTCTTGAGATTGTTACAATTAACAGCACTCCAGGCAAAGAATTGGGATCAGGACTTGAAATTGTATACATATGAACTAGATCCACCTCAAAAAAAAAAATGATTTCACCTTTAAGCACTTCAAAAATACCTGGAAAACAGTAATAATAACCACTTCAATAAATTTTTGTGTGCATGACATTATGTACTTAGGAATGTCAATCATAGATGACAATAAATAGTTGCTGTATTATTTTAAAATAATTAATCAAATACTAATACTAATTGAAAAACATTATGAAATTCTATATTGTGTTTTGAAGACCAGAAAAGCAAAAGCATAAGAAATTTTCAAAAACTAAAAAAGGGCTGGTTCCATGGCAGAGCAGTGATGAACCATCTGAGGGAGGCCAGATCCAATATGGTGACCATAGTTCAGGATCCCAGCCTAGTCAACCTGAGACATGCCAGGCCAACACAGGAGTGCCCAGATCCAAGCCTAGAGGGCTGGGGGTTGGGTGTGATATTGAGACATGACCAGATCCATGTTTATCTCCCTCTCTCTCTTTCTCTCTTATGCATGTGTGTGCATGTCATGTACTCTGTCATGAATAAAGAAAAAAAATAAGAAACATATTGATTAGATCACATTCTGAATAATCAGAGTAGGCAAATTATGTACCAAAAATAGTAGATCATTATGCCAGACAGTGGAACTATTATCTTATATATTACATTGAAAATATTAAATCTGAAGCATTCCCATGAAATTCCTTCCCATCATCAGCCAAGACCTTTTTTATATCCTTTTTACTGTTATTAACTTTAAATTAGAAAGTTTCTTTAAAAGATGGTTAGCAAAATCATCGCCACATTGAATGCTTAAAATATTATGTATGTATTTAATATTTATTTAAATGTAAAAGGAGGTGATGAAAACAAACCCTATGACAACATACAATGAAAGATATTCCAGGGGGCAGGATCATGTCAGAGTGAGGGAAAATTTGAGAAGTTGAGATACAGTGAGATGTGCCATAACTAGAATAGGTAACTGGGATACCACGTAGTTACCTCTTAGAAACTCACACGCATGCTTTAGCCTACACACATCCCATACTGGAGAATCAGCACTGGGTGTGTGATGCAAATGAGAGTCAATATTGGCCAGAAAGTTTCTTCAGCCAACATCAAGACGAATATAAAAAAAAAAAAAAAAAAAAGTCAATGATGTATTTAGAATTCAATTTGTTGCCCATTCCTTCCCTAACACACTGGTAGTTATGCCTTGAGGAGACAAAATGTGTCTCAGAAGGAGACAAGATGAGTCTCAGAGCCAAGCGTTGCACTCATCAAATCTGAATAGTTGGCATGTATTCATATCCAACTCTCTTATCAAGGGCAAAACGTACAACAGGTCAAAAATCTTAGTAATTAACCTAAGCGATATCTTGATGTATTTTAAAGATCTACATTGCAAAACGAATCTATGACGGTAAAACAAAACAAAACCATAAGACAGATTCAGTCAGGATCTCAAATTCAAGCTTATAATGTTGGGACAGGCACATGGCATGGATTGCTCTAGGCCATCCAAGCACTGATAATTGCCACGAGTGTGTTTTTGTGCACATATAATAATACTATATACACACTCAAAAACTATTCTGTCAGATGAAAACTCTGTATGAAACTCAAGTTGTACTTTAGTTGATTATTTATGTGTTTGTTTATTTCCATGAGAGACAGAGAGTGAGAGGGAGACAGATATTCCCTAGCCCTCAACAGGGAACAGGGGTGTCACAACGCTATCAGTCTACCGCATCATCTGGCCTAAATGGGCATGCGCATGCCTGGTGTTTAATAGGAGGCTTCAGGATGTGAACCAAGACCTTTCTCACAAAGTTGCAGTTGCACCACCACCTGTTCCCAAGTTTTATTTTAAGTTCATAAAAGTCAATGATTCATTTGGCATTTGGGCAGGAGGTGGGTAGCACGGGACGTCTTCTGTCCTGCCTCAGCAACTTCATTTCGGCAGTTTTTGTCCACAATCTTTCCTTCAATCTCACAAATGAGACTACATCCTGCTCCCTCCTTTGGTGTCATTTGTCATTTTTATGATCGATCTGATGGAGTTTGAAGGTTATCAGTAACACTTGACAAAGAAATGGATCCCTTTTTTGCTCATCTGTGCTCAGACATAATTGTATTTTATGTTTTAATTTAATAACAGAGTTAGAAGTTAGGAAAACTGCTTTTTTCCTGCCTACTTTACCCCAGCTTATATCCGTCAGGATTTATTGGTTTAATTAATATAGCTTGGACATCATGAAATTCTTTAGAGTCATAAAAGAAAACTTGATTTTCTTTAGAACTCTTGATAACCACAGGAAACTAAAATATTAGAGCTTTGTGTGTGTGTGTGTGTGTGTGTGTGTGTGTGCGTGTGCACACACACGTATTTATAACTAAACATATACTGTGTAGCATATTTAGATATGTGTACAAGCAATGTTTTGTAAAATTATAAAATATGGTCTATATGGGAGGCCGAATCTCTCCCTTTCATTCTAATCTGTCTCTCGAGAAACATTTGAAATGTACAATCAGGTTGTACAAAAGACATGAGAAGTGAAGCTATTTCATGAACTCCCAGCACATGGCTGGGTGAAGTCTTTTGTCTGTGAGCCAGCCTTCCATAAATCACCATGTCAGAGAGTATTCGAGCATCTAACGTATTATTTCCAGGCCTGGCAATTGCAAAGACAACACCGGAGGGCAATTCTCCTCTATTGCAATGCCTCTGAAGCCCTGAAAAACAATAGCTGGTAGATGCACAGACCTTTCATGCTAATGTGCTTGCTGCTCTGATTTCTGTCATAGCAAACTATTTTTACATGACTAATCAATTAATTTTAATAAATAGACACTTAATTATTTAGGAATTAAAAGAATGAAAACACCTTCCTTAGGTAAAAAATATTTTTTTTCCTCAGAGCAATAAGTTGTGCTGTTGCATTTCTCTAATTTCTACTAAAAAGAAGAGCTATGACTCACTGAATATGACTTGCAATTACATAAGCAAAATCACAATTTTAAGCTCTGTCTTTCTTTGGAAGGATGTTTTCAATTAATATTCCTCTTGGACTGTGAAGATTCACTTTGAAGGGCGGTAGGGTGTAGAAGTGCCACTGTACTTGTGCCCTGGTAGTCGACCTTTGACCTGACCTATATCTTAGGAAAAAGCAAGAGAATATAACTATAAACATTATTCACATTCTTTCCTTATTCTTTGCTTTCTTAATCTTTGAGTTGGAAAGTTGTGGTTCTGTTAATCTTTAATGGTGACCTTCTACAACAAATTTCCTCAGAAATACCTAAACTTTTTTGTTTGTTTGTTTTTTGGAGAGGTTTTGCTATAGGGCTCGTATGCTCGCCAGACAGACAGAGAGACACAGAGAGACAGAAAGTGAGAAATCACCCCTCCAGGGGGGATGGCCATGCCCTGCAATCCCTTATCCATTCTCCTCTCGGGGGATTTTTTTTTTTTTTGGAGAGGTTTTTGCTATAGGGCAGGTGCACTCGCCAGACAGAGAGATAGAAAGCGAGAAATCATCTCCCAAGGGGTATGGCCACGCCACAATCCCTTCTCTTCCATTCTCCTCTCGGGATCCTGGGCACACACGCACACACGCCCTGCGTGAGTTTAAGCCACCGGGTCCAGGACTCGAACCACGGTAGACTACATGGGAGTCCAGCGACATAGCCATTACGCAAACTGCTGGTCCCAGAGATACCTAAATTTAATGGTAGTAAACAGTATAAAACAAAATAAAGACAAACAAAAATCTTAACGACAGCATTCTATATTTGATTATATTTAATAACAATTTTACTTAGGAAATCATTTCTTGGTCTTCACTCTGCCCCTAATCCTTAGGTCTGACCATGAATCAATTTAACTGGAAAACATACATGGCACACAATATAATCATTTCTATATCACTCTAAAAGTAATTACTAAACTGTTTTTAGAATGTGCTATATTAATCAGTAGGTTTAAAAAAAAACAAAATTTACAAATACTGGCATCTAGGCATTTTTATATAAAGACTAATTATAGTCAACCGCAGTATAACCTGAATTCATGAGTGCTAATATATAGATAAAATGAAAGCTGTCCTTAAATGTGACTTATATGTCAATGAAGATAATTAGATATACTTTTCCTTTCTCCTCAAATTTAATGCACCTGAAAGTCTTGGACATCACAAATAAAATAAGTATAAAAATACTAAATGGTCAAGAGAGAAAGGCAGACCATTTAGGGAGCCCTCAAGTCAAGTAATGTGATGGTGTGTTGCTTCATTTTTCTTTATGCTTTATACCTTCCAGACTTGGGGCTGATAAAGCTGACTACCCCAAAACATCAATAGTTACACACAATAAAAGACTCAACAGAAGTCTACTCTCTCTACAATAAAAGACCAGGAGAAGGAGCAATATAGTAGAACAAAACCCTATAGAAAAGAATATAACTACTGTCTGCCTGCCAAAAAAAAAAAGAGAGAGAGAG
>NW_006199080.1:1508069-1524493 GCF_000334495.1 Tupaia belangeri chinensis
TTTTTTTTTTTTTTGGAGAGGTTTTTGCTATAGGGCAGGTGCACTCGCCAGACAGAGAGATAGAAAGCGAGAAATCATCTCCCAAGGGGTATGGCCACGCCACAATCCCTTCTCTTCCATTCTCCTCTCGGGATCCTGGGCACACACGCACACACGCCCTGCGTGAGTTTAAGCCACCGGGTCCAGGACTCGAACCACGGTAGACTACATGGGAGTCCAGCGACATAGCCATTACGCAAACTGCTGGTCCCAGAGATACCTAAATTTAATGGTAGTAAACAGTATAAAACAAAATAAAGACAAACAAAAATCTTAACGACAGCATTCTATATTTGATTATATTTAATAACAATTTTACTTAGGAAATCATTTCTTGGTCTTCACTCTGCCCCTAATCCTTAGGTCTGACCATGAATCAATTTAACTGGAAAACATACATGGCACACAATATAATCATTTCTATATCACTCTAAAAGTAATTACTAAACTGTTTTTAGAATGTGCTATATTAATCAGTAGGTTTAAAAAAAAACAAAATTTACAAATACTGGCATCTAGGCATTTTTATATAAAGACTAATTATAGTCAACCGCAGTATAACCTGAATTCATGAGTGCTAATATATAGATAAAATGAAAGCTGTCCTTAAATGTGACTTATATGTCAATGAAGATAATTAGATATACTTTTCCTTTCTCCTCAAATTTAATGCACCTGAAAGTCTTGGACATCACAAATAAAATAAGTATAAAAATACTAAATGGTCAAGAGAGAAAGGCAGACCATTTAGGGAGCCCTCAAGTCAAGTAATGTGATGGTGTGTTGCTTCATTTTTCTTTATGCTTTATACCTTCCAGACTTGGGGCTGATAAAGCTGACTACCCCAAAACATCAATAGTTACACACAATAAAAGACTCAACAGAAGTCTACTCTCTCTACAATAAAAGACCAGGAGAAGGAGCAATATAGTAGAACAAAACCCTATAGAAAAGAATATAACTACTGTCTGCCTGCCAAAAAAAAAAAGAGAGAGAGAGAGCGAGAGAGAGAACAACAACGAAACTGTGGTTCCTCATCCATCTACACCTGCCAAGGTCGAATGGGGAATATAGATTTCCTAGATGGTACTCCCAGACCCCCACATCCCATCAGTATAGTGTTAAAGAAAGCATGCAGATATCTGAGGTTTTGTTTCCTGCCAGTTGGTAACAAGTGTCCTCACCCCTGTTGTGTACAAGCAGATCACACAGGACCCCAGACTCACACACATTACTGGCAATAACAAAGCATCTGTCTCTCCCACACTGAGGTGATGTCAGAAGTGGCTGAGATCAGAATCAAACATTGACCTTGCAGTGAGAGAGAGGTCATCCCACTGGAATGGGATAGGTCATCACTGGAAACCATATGGACAGCGAAAATGTCTGCCCTGTACCCCTCCCAAAAGCAGCTATCAATGAAGAGTGAGTAGGGGACATACACTTCTACCGCGCCCTTCCACGAGCTGATGGCACATCCCTTCTGCAGAAGAAGGTAAAATAAAAGGCTTAAATAAGACCCAGACCCTTGTTAATATAATATGAAAATATCCACATTTCATAGGAATATATCCAGGTTTCTACTTCTGTCTTCCATGAGATGATGTCTCACCCCTTCCTCTGTCACCACTTCTGAAGAAGGTAAAATAAAAGGCTTAAATAAGACCCAGATCCTTGTTATTATAATATGAAAATATCTAGGTTTCATTCGATGATTTCTGCCAAGAACCTGCAAGATTTCAAACTGAATGAGCAAAAAGACAATCAAGATACCAGTGCAGAGATATCAGAAAACAATTTGGCATAGATTTTAAAGTAGCCATGATAAGAATACTTCAATGAGCAATTTTTAACACATTTGAAAATGCAAAAGTAGCCCCACAGAACAATAGAAGACATGGAGATGAATCAATTAAAGTTTTAGAACTGAAAAGTATAGTGATTTTAAAAAGCTCCCTAACAAGAACAACCTTTAAGAATGAGCTAAGAAGCAGAATAAAAGAGACATAGGAAGAAATTAGTGAATTTTTGAATGGACTAATAGCAGGGCCAGCAGGTGGCATGTTGGTTATGACATTGGACTTCCGCATGGTTGACTATGGTTCAAGTCCTAGACCTCGAGGCTTAAAAATCATGCTGGGGGTGTGTGCATACATGCCTAAAATCCCAAGAAGGGAATGGAGGAGGGACTGAGGCATGGCCTTACCCCCTGGAGGGGGATTTCTTACTTTTTCTCTATTTCTCTGTCTCCTCTCCAGCAAGTACATGTGCCTTATGACAAAAAAAAAAAAAAGACAAAGAAGGAATAATAGAAATTGTCCAATTTTAATAGCATAGCAAAAATAGACAAATATTATGAATGTACAGAGACAGAAAGACCTGTGGAAATATATTTTAAAAATCCAAACTGTGGCATTATACTCAATTTTGGATATCTTCACGCTATCACCGACAGCATATTGAATCAGATTAGTCAATTCTCAACACACCCGCAAACTACTTTGAAATACTCTGTCTCTAAACCTAAAAACTTGGCATAGAAACAATATTATTTTAACTTTTTACTTTGCCAAAACACAGATCTTTGCTTCCTGGTCCAAGAACTTCCCCTGAGCCCAACAAATCTATCCTGGTAAGAACAATCGATTTCAAGGCCAGTCACAATGATGCAGCCGTACTCTAATACTCGATGCTGAAGCCATATAGGAAGGTTCCAGACTTATGTTCCCAAATCTCTCTGCACACTGTAATATGTATGACCATCCCTGTGATCTGGGTTGGGTCGGACTTGGGGGTGGATGGTAGCATGGAGACCTTGCTAGAGGGTCTCTCTCTCTCTCTCTCTCTCTCTCTGTTTTTGTTTATTTTTTTTCTGTCTCTTTCATGGAAGAAATAAACAAACTTAAAGAAATGATTTCAGGTCAGTAGGTGGCATAGAGGTTAAGAAGCTTGGATCGGACATGGTCAGCTATGCACTTTGAGTCCCCAAATATTTCAGGCCAGTAGGTGGCATAGAGGTTAAGGAGCTTGGATCGCACATGGTCAGCTATGCACTTTGAGTCCCCAAACTCAATAGCTTGAAAATCACTCAGTGCACATGTGTATGCATTCCCCAAATCCTGAGATGAGAATGGAGAAGAAAGATTGTGGCATGACCCATCCATCCCCACTGGAGAGTGAGTTCTTACTTTCCCTCTCTCTGTCTTTTTCTGGCAAATATATGCACGCTATAGCAAAGAAACAAATTATTTCAGTGCAGTATAACCAATACTTATTAGCTGCCTGCAAATGGTCAGTTGTGGTCAATTATTATTTTTACATGCTGGGTTCTTTCTTTATCAGAGACGTCTTTGAATTGGTCCATGTGGTTAACCTGCTCTTCCATCTGATTCAGTTCATACACAACCTTTACAGAGTCTCTTAAAAACAGAGATGAGTTTCTTCGGTTTTATTTACAGTATATTTGTCAATAAATCCATGTGGCACATCAGAAACTGATTTTTGCTCTGCTTATTAAACTATATGTTCCCAGAAGCTAGGTCACTCTCTTCTCACCCTTGCTGTTCTATTTGTATCAAAATTTCTTCTATCACAAAATGTGTCAGTAATTATCTGTTCCACAAATTAATGAAGGAATGTATCTAGCTATGAATTAGATATTTTTAAATACCTACCAAGTACTAGGCAGATCGATAGCCCCAGATACATATAGTGAATGAATGTTACCCCTTGTGCTAAAAATTTACATTTTAGTAGAGTTCTGTATCATTAGAGTATAAATTAACTGTAATAAAAGATAGTAAACTGAACACAAACTCAGCATTGTTAGAAATTTTAAGAATAAGCATGACTGGGGGCTAATAAGTGACTTAGGAGTTAAGGCACTGGACCCTCACATGACTGACTGCAGTTCGAGTCCTGGACATGGTGGCTTGTTTTCTCTCTTTTTCTCTCTCTCTCTCTCTCTGTATCTCCTTGGTCAAACTGAAGAACAATAATAATAATTAACTAATTAAAATAAATTATTCTTAATAAAAAATAAGCATGATTTTCTGAATTTCTATCCTAGGAAGTCATATATGCTTTAGAATACTCTGATATGTATATTTTACATGTTTAATAAAGGAAAGACTAAAAAGCACTTGCAATGTTAATCATATAACTGTTCCCTCCATCCTACAGACAGAAACACAAAGTATATTTTAAACGCTTGGCTAAATTACCTTGCTAGCACCCATCACAGAGATCAGCACATAGTTCATTCTTAATAGGGAGAATGATAATTGCTATAGAGCATGTGTGCTCACCAGAGAGACACAGAGACAGAAAGCTGGTAAATCAACCCCAGGGAGGATGGGCATGCTACAATCTCCTCTCTTTCGTTCTCTTCTCGGGATTTTGGGCATGCACACACACGCACCAGGCACGAGCTTCAAGTCACCGGGTTCAGAACTCAAACTACAGATGACAGTGTGGGAGTACATCAATGTAACCATTACATAACTGCTGGTCCTAGGTACTCTATTTTTTAAAAATGGAAAAAAATAAGATGAAAGGAAAATCTAAATGAATGGTTCCCCAACCTTTACATTATGATAATAATTTAAAAATGTACATTCTCTTCAACAAGAATGTATCTTGGGCCTTTAACGTATGTAATAAAATATGAATGCAAATAAGTAAGTAAAGATGAGATAACATTTTTATAGGAATTTATAAATGTGTTTTGTTAGTAGAAGCCTGTTCTTATTTTAATTTATTAAAAAAAAAAAACTTACCGTATCTTTTAGAAATATATTGTTTTTATATAATAGAGAATGGTACCTTAAGTAAATAAGAATTTAATTTTCTCCAAGTTTAAGAGTTACAAAAAGAAATCCAGAGCGATTGCCTCTGTTTAGAGATGTTCTCAAGGACTGTTGTCCTTTTAGCTTCCTATTCCGCTGTTCCCACCAGATGACTTTCATCTTCACAGGATGGCTGCTACATTTTCACATTGTATCTGCTGTTTGCCAAAAGGTGAAATCAAGGTGAGGGAACAAAAAGGCAAAGGACAAGAGAGAAATCTCCTTAAATTATTTCTCAGCACACCTACTCCTTGAATTTCAATGGCTGGGACTGGGTAAAAAATCAACCCCGGGTTACAGTTTTGTTTGGAAAAAAATTTTGGCTTAATTTGCAAAGCAGAAGAAGGGCATAGCTTCTGGTTAAATATTCTACTTTTCTGGTTTAATGGACTGTCACTGTTGAAAATGCTAGTCACTAATAGACAAACCATGGTAAAAAAGATTGAAATAAGAAAAATAGACTACTTGCATGATTGTATTAGCTATGAAAATAAAATTTTCATCTCCCCTGATAATTCTGAAACTTGACTGAAAGGAGTACTTTAAATGTGTTTTAAAGATATGGGATTAAAACCAACTAAAACTTTTATTTCAAATACTTTAAACAACTAAAGAAAATCTTTCTAAATTTTCTATGCTTGGTAATATAAAAGTTTGTGTAATTAACCATTATTATAACAAAAGCACATAATTATCTAAAATTTTCTTAACTTTGGGCCTAATACAATAGATTGTAAAATGAACAAACACTATGATGGGACTATCTTCAAACCCTCTATATTGCAAAACTCTCACTATTGCCTCGGGGTCTTCTTTAATTGGATTTGGTTCTTGACTGAGAAAATCCAGGCAGAGTAAGTCTATGTGGCAAATGTTAGCAAGGTAACTTCTTATATTTTTTTTCCTTTTTTATTATATTTTTTATATACATTCAATCACATTGTTTAGCTTACAGAGCGAACATTTCAATATGTGAGCATTTCTCCCCAGTCCAGTTGATCAAAATATCTTCAGCCAATAATACCACACCTCCCCATCCCGTCAATGCTCTGCCTCCGTATCCCTCCTCCAAATGTCCTTCCTTAGGTCCCTCTTCTCCACACACACCACATCTGGCACTAACCTCCATCTCCTGTGTTTGTACAAACTTATTGTTCCACTTGTATCCTAATAGGTGTTCTTGGGTACCTCCTGGCTACAAAAAGTTGACTTGGAAACCACTGGTGTAAAATAATTTAAAATTATTCAATTCACATTTTCATAGATATCCTTTAGAAAGCACTACAGTAGGTTTATCAATTGTATGATGATAAATAGGGTCTCATGACAGGATATCCTAAGAGTCAACATTCTTTGAAATTTTATCCACAGGAGAAATTATAACCAGTGGGTTTCAAATTCAGAATTTAGAAACAGGGACAAATCCATTGATAATATTACTTTCCCTTCTCACTATTTTTGTTCCTTAGTTTCTTATATATTAAAATATGATGATTAGATGAAAATACTTAGATGTTCTCACTTATAGAGAAAATACTTGGGACAGCCAAATATATTTGCTTTATGTTACAACTTATTTCAACAAGTAACTTCTATTGCAAATTCAATATGAATAGCATTCAACTACATGTCAAAATAAGTAAGTAAGTTCCATTTTAGAATTGCAGAATAGTGCTGGAGTAATTTTTCTTTTTAAATTATTTCATTCTATTTTGGTGTATAATTTTTTTTTTTTGCCTAATATGTTAAACTACCCTTCTACACACTCACTAAACAATCAGATTTAGAAAGAAATGAAAGAAGGAAAGAAAAAGAAAGAATGAGAGCGATTGCATTTCTGCAATAGTATTTACCACAATATTAAGCATGTAGTAATTACCTATATTATTGAACTGAATTCAATTTACATTTATACTCTTAAAATAATTTCCTATTTTATTTGACAATTTTATTTTGTATATATTAGTCATAAGCGAAATAAACTTCCATAGTTTATAATACTATCAACATTGTTTTTAGTAATTAAAATATAAATAAAATAACTTATCAGAGAATAATGAAATTGATATACCTTCCCTTTAAAATATTATATCCCCGTTTTTAAAAAGTAAGCTGTTTGAAATCAATTTGAATATCTTCAAATATATTTTATAAAATCTTTTTTATTTCATAATTGTAATCTTGCAAAGACTTTGCAAATGACCCTCCATGGGTCATTATTCACATGCTCATTATTCACAAATTTTAGGTTGAACTTCCTCTGTGTAGTCAGTGAGACTGAACCTTGTGCAATTAAAGCAAATAGTTCATTTATTCATATTAGGATTTATTTTAGCAATAAATCATCCTTGCCAGTTATTTATACATGCCCAAGGTTAGTGCTACAAATTTCCCTTTTCTTTTCCTTTGTGTCAAAAAAGAGAGAAGAAAGGAGACACCATTATAAATTTAACTCTGACACTAGTTGGTACATTACTTAATATAATTCAGATTCTTGTTTCATATATGTAAGGATATGTTGCAGTCATTCATATGTATATCACAAGAAAAGTTGCTCATTGCTTTTCCTCTCCTCTCCCTCCATAATACATTTTTTTAAAAAATCTTGCAATTTAGTGTTTTTTACCTTGAACTTAACTCAAAATAAAAATGAATAGTCTGGGTGGGATGTAAAGGAGATTTTACAGCAGTGGAAATGTGGGCTGTGTCAAATAACTTCTTGAGGGGTTCAACAGGTACCAGTACTTAGCATAGTAATGGCTATGTCTCTGGACTCCCACATAGTCGACTGCGGTTCGAATCCCAGATCCAGTGGCTTGGATTCACACTGGGCCCCTGTGGTTGCATGCCCAAGATCCCAAGAGAAGAATGGAGAAGGGATTGTGGCATGGCCATCCCCAGTGGGGGGTGATTTCTCTCTTTCTGCCTCTCTGTCTCTTTCTGTCTTTCTGGTGAGCGCATGCGCCCTGTGGCAAAAACGTCTCCAAAAAAAGAAAAAAATTAAAAAGAAAGAAAGGTTCACCCAAATTTGTTTGTTTGTTTGTTTAACCATCTGTATAATATGAATTGATTAAAAAACTGGATAGCCTTCTCTGTGCCTTGCTTAGTGACCAGGTGTTAGGGAAAAAATGGGATGGGAGACTACGAACAAACGTATCTCTCAAAAATCTTACATTGTTACTTTATGGTCTCTTGCCAATATTTGTACATTTTTGTCTATCACTGTAATATGGTTAAAATAGTTTTCTTATTTCTCAAGTAATCCTCTTTCCATGAACAAATATTCAAAATCACTTTCTCTCACTTTTCTCCTCTCCCTTTCTGTTTCTCTTCAGTGAGCACACACCCTCTATAGCAAAAATAAGCAAATGGCTTTCCCATCAACTCTCTCAATATTAGCTAACATGACTGGATACCCAATCCTTACGGTACTAACTATGTGTTTTATATATTTCACTATGAAAACTATTAATACTTATTGTCCATTTTTTAAATAAATAATGAAATTATAATTTAGCTGGAAGAAGTACATGCCCAAGGTCTTAAACCCAGCATTCACTATGCAATCACAAGGACAAACTTCTGACTTCAATGCCAAATTTGCAGTCACTGAGGCAAAATATTTAATCAGGATTTCTGTTCTCTTTAAATAAATTTGTTCAATCAAATCACTTTCCAAATTGTTAGCAGTAAGCAGAGGATAAAGAAATCACTACTTTCCCACTGTCTACAGCATTTAACTGTACGTTCATTTCCAACTACATCATCTAATAGAATTCTCGAGAACAATTTCATGGAGCAGGCATCACTATCCATCATTTTCACATGAAAACAATATGGCTCAAAAAGTCTAGGGATTTTGCCCAGTTTTGCAGTGTTGAGAAGTGCCCAGGCTAAAGTGTTCAGTTAATTTTTTCTGCTTCTACCACTCCTCCAGTACTATTTTTGACAAATATTGGCAACAGAAAGGTGATGTCTAGCACTCATGACATAATTTTGTTCATATCATGGATGCATTTAAGCCAATTGGCACAAGAAAAGAAAATGGAATGGGAATAGTTCTAGTATCCATACTTACTCGGCAGCGAATAAGAAAAATATAGGAGAATGACTGACAGCAGGAGAGAACTGTTCAAGACATCTGACTCCACATTTTTAGCTCAGATCTGGTACTGAGTCTACCAACTTCCCAGTGAGGCCCTCACAACAGAATTCCAACTGACTCATTACCAAGAGATCTAAGTTAGCAGAAAGACATTTTGCTAAAACCTCTACTGAAGAAATTATTTATTCTTGATTAACAAGATGATCCATATGATGGTAAAGAGAATGCAAAGAAGGACTTTCCTAGTTCCAAATCCAGGAATATGGACTAACTCCCTCAAACGGAAAATGTAAACAGTAAGATTCGTTTGTTAAGCATGCCAATCACTTAGCATAATTAATAAGACTACATCCACCTATTTCCCACAAGCTTCATCAACTACATCTTGCTCCACTAACTCAGGAATTCACAATTCTATGGATATTTTCTTTATATCATGACATAATTTTGAACATGTTTTATCACACCTGGATGGACATTCATTGTCCTGTGTAATCTTTAACATTCTTTTATGGAGGGAGAGATTTTTGCTACAGGGTGCGTGCATATGTCAGAGAAACAGAAAGACAGAGACAAAGACATTTCCCCAGGGGAGATGACAACACTGTAAACCCTTCTCCTACATTCTCCTCTTGGGATTTTGGGTATGCATCCACACATGCGCAACATGAATTTCAAGCCTCCAGGTATGGGACTCGAACCCTGGTCGATCATGTGGGAGTCTAGTGTCGTAAGCATTACACCATCTGCTAATCCCTTAACTAATATATTCTATTGTTTCAATAACAATCTTTTCTGGTTGTTTGTCTGACTCTATGAAGAACTGAAGCTCTTAGAATAAGATTGTGTTTTATTTAGATCCTGACATCAGACACAAATCTTGGTAATTGTATGAAGCTAATAGATGTTAAATTAAAGAAATGGAGAAACTTATAATACTTTTTATAATAGCATTAGGTGTTTCCTTCTAGATGGCTAACAGGGACATACAAGTTTTCTATTGGTCTTTGGATAAAGGAAAGTCCTGATAGTGTCTTGCTTCTTTCTATTAACAAATATGTTTGTCTATTTTAAAGTACATTTATACTCATGTCTGCAAATTACTTATAATTATATCTTATTATGATGCAGTACCATGAAATTATACATAGTTAATCTGGCAATCAAATTTATGGAAAATTCTCTTTTATTATAACAGTAAACACACTTCCTTAGATTTTATATAGCATAATGATTGGCTCAGTACTTAAAAGAATTAGAGGGAATTCAGTATTCAGTAAGAAAATATCATCTAGAAAACAAACGCTGTACACATTTAGTATTGGAATATATTTGGAAAAACCATGGTACATACTCATATTTTCTGTATTGATTTAGTAGACAAAAATAACCCTATAAAACAGTGATTTTCAAACTGCTGTGCATAAAAATCACCTAGGAATCTGGTTAACATGCACATTGAAATTCACTAAGTGTGGGGTGCTGAGTTTGTGCCTGTCTAATAAGCTCACCAGGTTCATCAAATATACATTAGAGTTTGAGACACTCTGACTTGAAAGAATATTTGCATTTGTGTCTAGCAACTTAAAAAAATTAAGACTGATAGGTTGAGTAGAATCCTTCCTTGACACCTATTTCAGTACCTATTTTGATCAAGATACTTAACAAATCGAGGACTAAAGAGCCTCTTTGAAATTAACTTAAACAACAATAGCATTCAGACATAAAAAGAATTCCAGGCACTCTTTTGAAGCCAAGTCACAAGGATAGGTTCTGTGTCCTGGGAAATGACAGATTCTTCTTGACCAAACTTTAGTCTCTGAATCCAACTGAACTTCATCCTTAGTCATGTCTCCCAAGAGCTCAATTTTAGAAAAAATATCCTGCTAAGCCAGTTGTCCCAGAATCTTCTACCTTATATCTGATAAAAATTCTTTCCTCCACTATCCCCCAGGTATTATCTGATATTCCCGGCCTGTCTTTAACAAAACATTATTATTATTTTTTTTTGTCTATTCTCTTGGTATTAACAGAAAATACCTGAGTCCAGGTAATTTATAAAAGTAGAGATTTATTCAGACAGTGCTTTGGTGGTCTCAGGTCCTGGGAACATCACATGGTGGAGTGCAGAACACACAGAACAGTTACCGATGCCCATGGTATCTCTTCCTCAGTCTTTTTATTCCTCCTTATGAACCCAGGATTGAATCAAGGGGTCCTACACTAATAGCTTTAATTTTTATTTCCTCCCAAAGGCCTCACATTTCAAAACTATTGTCATATTAAGTTTTCAAATTCCTAATCCTGTCACAACCATATCTCAAGACCTTCATTTTGGGGAGACATTCAAACCAGAGCAGTCAGTTTAGCCAGAATCCTCCCTGAACCCTGATGTTTCCTTTAAGCAATTTTTCATCAACTGATTACCACTTGTCTCTCAGTTATAAAAATCCCAAGATTTTCTTTTCTTTTATAAAATTATTTTTACTGATTTTATATATTTAATCACTATACATCACTTAGCTTATAAATTGAATTCATCCAACATAAATACATTTCACATCATTCAGTTTAGGATACAAAACACATTATCATCAACAGATAATACTCCACTTCTGCATCTCATAAATATCTTGCCTATTTTTCTCCTAATTTCTTTCCTTAGACTCTCCCCATTCTTCCACCCTCTTCCCACATTGTTTTCAGTATCCATAACCATTTTCAATACTTCTGATTAATCTTTCAGTTTCAATCATAGAGTGCAGACGGTCAGTATGTATTAAGAGGAGACAATGTCTCTATTTCATAGCCTGGCTTGTTTCACTCAGTAGTAAATCTATATTTGTTCTCTTTCTATAAAATTCCAGGGTATTTCATTTCATGACTGAATAGTATTTCAGAAAATATATGTCACACTTTTTCAATCCATTTATCCATTTGTAGACATTTGGGTTGGTTCCATGTCTTAGCAATTGTTAATAATGCTGCAATAAGCAGATGTGCAAATATTTCTATGACTGAGCATTTTCCTATCCTTTGGGTAAATACCCAAGACTGGGATTGTTGGATCATATGGTATTTCTATTTTGGGGTCTTGGAGGAAACTCCATATTTTTCTCCATAGAGGCTAGACCAATTTACATTCCCATCATCAGTGTAGGAGAGATCTGATTTTCAACACATTGCTGCCAGCACTAACTATTGTTATTATGTTTTTTAATCTTTGCCACTTGGACTGGGGGGTAGTTGGTATCTCATTGTGGTTTTGATATGCATCTCCCTTATGATTAGGGATGTTAAGCATTTTTTCATATGTTTTTAGACAGTTCATATGTCTTCCTTAGAGAGTTGTTTGTTCAGCTCATTTTCCTATATTTTCATTGGATTGATGATCTTTTTAGCAGTAAGCTACTTCAGTTGCCTGTGTATTCTGGTTATCACTTCCTTATCTGAGGAAAAGTTTTTAAAAGGATTCTCCCATTCTGAGAGTTATCTATTCATACTAATTGCTGTGCTATTTGCTGTGCAGAACCTTCTTAATCTGTTGTAGTCCCATTTGGTCTATTTTCGGGATTATTGCCTGCACACTGGAGGTCTTATTTAAGAAGTCTTTGTCTACTTCAATGTCTCTCAGAGTTTCCCCAGTGTTTCCCACCAGTAGTTTTATAGTTTGGGGTCTTAGATTTAGATTCTTGATCCACTTTGAGGTGATTTTTGTTAGTGATAAAGAGATAAGAGTTCAGATTCATCTTTATGCAAATGGATATTCAGTTTTTCTAGCTCCATTTTCTAAAGAGATATGCCTTTTCCAACTGGATTGACTGGTGCCCTTTTTCAAAATCAGTTAGCTCTATAATTCAAGGTTTATTTCTGGGGTCTCTATTTCGTTATGTCTATTGTAATATTGCCTATTTCATTGCAAATTTAATTTTCTTTCATTCTTCTTAATTGATCCAGCTAGTAGTGTGTCAATTTCATTTATCTTTTCAAAGAACCAGATTTTCCTTTCATTTATTTCTGTATAGCTCATTTACTTTCTATTTTATTTATTTATGCTAAAATCTTTATTATTTCTTTTCTCCTGGAATTTTTTGGGATTTTTGTTGTTGTTGTTGTTGTTATTTTCCCAATTCCCTGAGGCATGATGTTAGGTTGCCCATTAGCCACCTTTCCATCTTTTTTAAAAATGTACTAATTGCTATGAACTTCCCTCTTAGGACTGCTTTTGTGGGGTCGCATAGATTGTGTACTCACTATCATTTGTTACCATGAATCTTTTTATTTCAGTCTTAACCTCTTCAGTAGTTGTTTAAGTTCCATGTGTTTGTGTATTTTCAAGGATTTTTCCTGAAATTGATATCAAGTTTAATTCTATTGTGCTCAGAGAAAAACTGGATATAGTTTCTATGCCTCTGAATCTGTAAAGGCTTGATTTGTGTCCTATCATGTGGTCAGTCCTCAAAAAGTACTATGTGGGGTGAGAACAATGTGTATTTTGTGTTTTTTGGGTGGAGAGTTCTGTAGATGTCTGTTAACCCCATTTGATTTATAGCATCATTTAGGTCCTGTACCTCTTTTCTTATTTATTTAGTTGATCTATCTTAAGGATATAATTGGATGTTTAGATCCCCAACAATTAATGTGTTACAGTCTATCTCTCCTTTTAGATCTAGCCTTCATGTATTTGGGTGCTCTTGAGTAGGGTACATAGATATCTGTTAGCATTATATCTTCTTCACGAATTAATCCTTTTACGACTATATAATGCCCTTCTTTGTCTCTTATTAAGGTTTTTGTCTTGATTCTTTTTATGGTGTCTACTTCTTCTTTCCAGTTCTGGAAGGATTTCCACAACTGTGGAAGCCCATTGTTTCTTTTCTCTTTAATCTTCTGGAGTTTATTGTCTCTTTCCTTTGCATCTCATTTAGTGTTGTCACTATGAGTATTCTGAATTATTTATTTGGCATGTCCACAAGTTCCACTGTACTATCTGTTGATGGTGAGGAATTGTTCTTTTCCTTTGAGGGAGAGACTATTCTAGGTTTCTCATATTTTTTGTGTCTTTATGGTGATTTCTGGTCATCTGATGGATTATGCATTTCTTCCTTATTTCTTAGAGTTAATTCTGAGTGTTCAAAAACCTATGGGAGGAGGGACCTATAATCTCTCCTGCAGCTCAGTCTGTCTGATGCTCACCTAGCAACCTGCTCTTTTGCCACTGTAACTAGATAACTCAAAAGCTTCCCAGTTTATAGAGAACACGTGCACCTAAGGCTGAGCTTCTGAGTTCAACTGAGGAAGATGGTAGGGGGCGTCACATGGCATGTTTCAGGAAAAGATGAAGTCAGAGCTCGGTGGTGTTTGGAAGTAGATAACCTGTGCTTTCTCTGCAGCTCAGTTTCCCTGCTTATCACCATGCAGCCAGGCCTATTCTCCTTGAGTTTTTCTCATGTTTAGAGTTGAGCCCAAGCTCTTTCCTTATTGCCAAAGCTCTCAGCGTAGCTCCTATACCCACCACAATGATTTTGAATAGAGTATGCCTCCTGATTTTAACAAGTGTCATAAATAATATCTTTTCTTTAATGGAAACAAGCCTCCCAAAAGAAGAGTTGAGCTATTTTACTGGACACACATGACCATACATTCTGTGGAAAGATGGGGCCATTTGTTCCCATTGGAACTATTGGTTACAATTTGTGTTCATAACTTGAATAGGTTCTTTCTACAATAGACAATCCTAGAGAAGTAGGCTCACTGAAGAAATAAAGAGCCAAATGTCCCCAAATAATTACAAAGTAAAACTTTTACACATATTTGTTGTCCTCTTCAGTCAAGTAGCAGTTGAGAAAGCTTCAAATAGTCAACTAACCAGACTAAACCAGAGAAAGTCAGAGCCATGGGTCTGCCACAGTTAACAGAGGGAGCTGAGAGAGAGAGAGTTTACCATTCCTGTCAGTGAGGTGGAACTGCCTCTGAATAACAGATTTTAAAAATGTATTTATAGGCCAAGCAGGTGGTGTTGTGGTTAAGGCACTGGATTCTCACATGCAGACCACAGTTCAAGTCCCAGATCTGGCAGCTAAAAAATCATACTGGATTCATGAGTATATGTGCCAAAACTCCCAAGAGAAGAATGGAAGAGAATGGATGAACCTCTTGCAGGTGATTTCCCACTTTCCCTCTTTCTATCTCTCTCTGTCTCAAGTGAGTACACATGCCCTATGGTAAAAAGCTAAGAAAACATGTATTTGTTTTTCTAGTTTGGGTCCAAACAAGTTTTTAGCAACTGAACAATATAATGTATAATGTAAAATGTATGGTTACTTTATTATAACTTTGAGAGATTGTAATATATTCTGAATGTTAAAATATGATAGGTATTTTGGGCATTTTGTTTTTTATATCTTAACCCTAATGTCAGTTCTTCATGGATGATAGCTGTTACAATCAAATTTAAGTATGCTAAATGTTGTCATTTGAAATTTTAATGGGATAAATAATTATTATAAAATATGTTGATTTCTCATTGTCAGTGAAAATTACAATGCAGCACACAGCAAGCTTTTGACTGAGTGAAAATAGTTTTTATAGTGTCAGTTTATCACATACCATAAGTAATTGTCTAGGCAACTAATTATAGTTTTATTGGGGATACATATGATAAAGCCACAGAAATGTTCATACACAATTTTTATATTGCTTGTTTTCAAGATTTGTGATACATTTAAATACTGGTATTTTCAAGTTCAAATATATTATAGTGAATTCCATTTGGGAACACTTTAACATTCAAATATGAATATAAAATATTATATGGGCTCCACAATCCAAAATGTAAAATAGCCAGTAATTTTTTAAAAAATATATGCTTCATTATACTTTGAAATATGTTTTGCAAGGTACAATACCTTTTTTTTTTTAGAGAGAGAAATTTTTGCTATAAGGTGCATGGATTTGCTCAAAAGACAGAGACAGATAGCAAGAAATCACCCCCCAGAGAATATAACCATGCCTCAATCCCTTCTCTTTC
This sequence comes from Tupaia belangeri chinensis, assembly GCF_000334495.1. NCBI lineage: Eukaryota > Metazoa > Chordata > Mammalia > Scandentia > Tupaiidae > Tupaia > Tupaia belangeri. The sequence continues at coordinate 1,524,091 of NW_006199080.1, forward strand.
ATTCATGCACACTCACAGTTTCAAGCTTCTGATTCTCAGACTTGAACTGCAGTTGGTCATGTGGGAGTCCAGCAACATAACCATTACATCATCTGCTGGTCTCTACAATGCCACGTTGAAATCCAAGAAATCACGTGAAACATGGAAAGAGCCACAAGGTAAAACTACAAATTATAGAATATTCTAGATACAGGCAAAGATTGAAGGAGCGTAGACAGGCATCTGATAGCCAATTCCTGTCACGTTAGACTTTGAACAATGAATACTATATCCTAAAACTCTCAGGTGACAGGTTTTCAGAACCACAGTAAGACCTCAGGATGCTCAGGACTTGGAGTCTGATTTCAGTTCTCCCTAAGTCTGGTCACTGGTGATGTTTTATGTTTCCATCTTCTGGCATTCC
>NW_006199080.1:1527185-1569614 GCF_000334495.1 Tupaia belangeri chinensis
TTATTATTTCTTTTCTCCTGGAATTTTTTGGGATTTTTGTTGTTGTTGTTGTTGTTATTTTCCCAATTCCCTGAGGCATGATGTTAGGTTGCCCATTAGCCACCTTTCCATCTTTTTTAAAAATGTACTAATTGCTATGAACTTCCCTCTTAGGACTGCTTTTGTGGGGTCGCATAGATTGTGTACTCACTATCATTTGTTACCATGAATCTTTTTATTTCAGTCTTAACCTCTTCAGTAGTTGTTTAAGTTCCATGTGTTTGTGTATTTTCAAGGATTTTTCCTGAAATTGATATCAAGTTTAATTCTATTGTGCTCAGAGAAAAACTGGATATAGTTTCTATGCCTCTGAATCTGTAAAGGCTTGATTTGTGTCCTATCATGTGGTCAGTCCTCAAAAAGTACTATGTGGGGTGAGAACAATGTGTATTTTGTGTTTTTTGGGTGGAGAGTTCTGTAGATGTCTGTTAACCCCATTTGATTTATAGCATCATTTAGGTCCTGTACCTCTTTTCTTATTTATTTAGTTGATCTATCTTAAGGATATAATTGGATGTTTAGATCCCCAACAATTAATGTGTTACAGTCTATCTCTCCTTTTAGATCTAGCCTTCATGTATTTGGGTGCTCTTGAGTAGGGTACATAGATATCTGTTAGCATTATATCTTCTTCACGAATTAATCCTTTTACGACTATATAATGCCCTTCTTTGTCTCTTATTAAGGTTTTTGTCTTGATTCTTTTTATGGTGTCTACTTCTTCTTTCCAGTTCTGGAAGGATTTCCACAACTGTGGAAGCCCATTGTTTCTTTTCTCTTTAATCTTCTGGAGTTTATTGTCTCTTTCCTTTGCATCTCATTTAGTGTTGTCACTATGAGTATTCTGAATTATTTATTTGGCATGTCCACAAGTTCCACTGTACTATCTGTTGATGGTGAGGAATTGTTCTTTTCCTTTGAGGGAGAGACTATTCTAGGTTTCTCATATTTTTTGTGTCTTTATGGTGATTTCTGGTCATCTGATGGATTATGCATTTCTTCCTTATTTCTTAGAGTTAATTCTGAGTGTTCAAAAACCTATGGGAGGAGGTGACCTATGATCTCTCTGCAGCTCAGTCTGTCTGATGCTCACCTAGCAACCTGCTCTTTTGCCACTGTAACTAGATAACTCAAAAGCTTCCCAGTTTATAGAGAACACATGCACCTAAGGCTGAGCTTCTGTTTCAACTGAGGAAGATGGTAGGGGGCATCACATGGCATGTTTCAGGAAAAGATGAAGTCTGAGAGCTCAGTGGTGTTTGGAAGTAGATAACCTGTGCTTTCTCTGCAGCTCAGTTTCCCTGCTTATCACCATGCAGCCAGGCCTATTCTCCTTGAGTTTTTCTCATGTTTAGAGTTGAGCCCAAGCTCTTTCCTTATTGCCAAAGCTCTCAGCGTAGCTCCTATACCCACCACAATGATTTTGAATAGAGTATGCCTCCTGATTTTAACAAGTGTCATAAATAATATCTTTTCTTTAATGGAAACAAGCCTCCCAAAAGAAGAGTTGAGCTATTTTACTGGACACACATGACCATACATTCTGTGGAAAGATGGGGCCATTTGTTCCCATTGGAACTATTGGTTACAATTTGTGTTCATAACTTGAATAGGTTCTTTCTACAATAGACAATCCTAGAGAAGTAGGCTCACTGAAGAAATAAAGAGCCAAATGTCCCCAAATAATTACAAAGTAAAACTTTTACACATATTTGTTGTCCCCTTCAGTCAAGTAGCAGTTGAGAAAGCTTCAAATAGTCAACTAACCAGACTAAACCAGAGAAAGTCAGAGCCATGGGTCTGCCACAGTTAACAGAGGGAGCTGAGAGAGAGAGAGTTTACCATTCCTGTCAGTGAGGTGGAACTGCCTCTGAATAACAGATTTTAAAAATGTATTTATAGGCCAAGCAGGTGGTGTTGTGGTTAAGGCACTGGATTCTCACATGCAGACCACAGTTCAAGTCCCAAATCTGGCAGCTAAAAAATCATACTGGATTCATGAGTATATGTGCCAAAACTCCCAAGAGAAGAATGGAAGAGAATGGATGAACCTCTTGCAGGTGATTTCCCACTTTCCCTCTTTCTATCTCTCTCTGTCTCAAGTGAGTACACATGCCCTATGGTAAAAAGCTAAGAAAACATGTATTTGTTTTTCTAGTTTGGGTCCAAACAAGTTTTTAGCAACTGAACAATATAATGTATAATGTAAAATGTATGGTTACTTTATTATAACTTTGAGAGATTGTAATATATTCTGAATGTTAAAATATGATAGGTATTTTGGGCATTTTGTTTTTTATATCTTAACCCTAATGTCAGTTCTTCATGGATGATAGCTGTTACAATCAAATTTAAGTATGCTAAATGTTGTCATTTGAAATTTTAATGGGATAAATAATTATTATAAAATATGTTGATTTCTCATTGTCAGTGAAAATTACAATGCAGCACACAGCAAGCTTTTGACTGAGTGAAAATAGTTTTTATAGTGTCAGTTTATCACATACCATAAGTAATTGTCTAGGCAACTAATTATAGTTTTATTGGGGATACATATGATAAAGCCACAGAAATGTTCATACACAATTTTTATATTGCTTGTTTTCAAGATTTGTGATACATTTAAATACTGGTATTTTCAAGTTCAAATATATTATAGTGAATTCCATTTGGGAACACTTTAACATTCAAATATGAATATAAAATATTATATGGGCTCCACAATCCAAAATGTAAAATAGCCAGTAATTTTTTAAAAAATATATGCTTCATTATACTTTGAAATATGTTTTGCAAGGTACAATACCTTTTTTTTTTTAGAGAGAGAAATTTTTGCTATAAGGTGCATGGATTTGCTCAAAAGACAGAGACAGATAGCAAGAAATCACCCCCCAGAGAATATAACCATGCCTCAATCCCTTCTCTTTCATTCATGCACACCCACAGTTTCAAGCTTCTGATTCTCAGACTTGAACTGCAGTTGGTCATGTGGGAGTCCAGCAACATAACCATTACATCATCTGCTGGTCTCTACAATGCCGCGTTGAAATCCAAGAAATCACGTGAAACATGGAAAGAGCCACAAGGTAAAACTACAAATTATAGAATATTCTAGATACAGGCAAAGATTGAAGGAGCGTAGACAGGCATCTGATAGCCAATTCCTGTCACGTTAGACTTTGAACAATGAATACTATATCCTAAAACTCTCAGGTGACAGGTTTTCAGAACCACAGTAAGACCTCAGGATGCTCAGGACTTGGAGTCTGATTTCAGTTCTCCCTAAGTCTGGTCACTGGTGATGTTTTATGTTTCCATCTTCTGGCATTCCTTCCCTGGGTCCCCCGCCCCTGCCATAGTTTCTGGCTGGTGCTGCAATTCTCTCTGAGCATGCTGTGTCCCCTATCCAGTTCCTAGATGCTGTCCAGTCTAACTGCCTGATTCATTGGCCTTTTAGAAAACATGTACCCACTGGGACTGGTTATACCAAAAATGTATGATACTTCAGTAGAGTGATGTGCATGTGCGTGCGTGCGTGTGTGTGTGTGTGTGTTGATTAATTGTAATTGACACCTTAGGGACAGCAAGATTACATTTGAAGGAATACACAATTCGAAGGTAGTCTTTTAGCCTTCACACTTCAGAGTCAGTTTAGCATTCATACTTCAGAGTTCCTATATAAGCTTATTATACATTAATTAATATACCTGAGAGTGAATGGATATATATATATTTTTTGAGAGGTTTTTGCCCTATAGCAAAAGTTTTTGGGCAAAACGTCTCAAAAAAAAATAAAAATAAAAAAAAGGCAGAGCCAGAAAGCAAGAAATCACCTCCCAGGAAGGATGACCATGCCACAATCCCTTATCCATTTTCCTCTCGGGATCTTGGGCACACATGCACATGTGCCCGGCATGAGTTTAAGCCACAGAGTTTGGGACTAGAATCGCGGTCCACTACATGGGAGTCCAGTGACATAGCCATTACACCAACTGACTGGTCCCATGAATGGATATTTTCAAGGTATTATAAAAGCATCTAAAAGAAAATACACATTAGTGTGACTATCAGATGGAGGAATGCTTATGTTGCTGGACTTCCACATGGTCAACTGTAGTTCGAGTCCTGGACCTAGAGATTATAAGCTCACTCTGAGCTTGTGCGCATACCCCAAATCCCAAGAGAATAGAGGATGAGAGAGTGTCCCTCAGCCATCCACACAGGACTTTATTTCTTGCTTTCTGTCTCTCTGTCTCTCAGGTGAGTGCACACACCCTATAGAAAAATCTCTCTAAAAAAGAAAATACACCTTAGTATTATGGAATGAGTTATGTGATTGTTTCTGTCCATGGTGGTAATATTTGTGTTTCTCAAAATCTATTCTGAGACCTATAATTCATTGTAACATGTCTCATAGTGCCAAGGTTAAAAAGAAATTTAATACGTTAACCATCTGTTCCTAGTAATCAGAAACTACCAATATTTACTAAAAGAACCTGACAATCGACTGAAAACATTTGCTTAGGTCAATACAAGCAACTGCTTTGATTGTCAATTCCCTACATATCCTTAAAATATTTTAAGAACAAAAGGGACACTTAGTTTGTGTATGTCAATATTAAAATTAAATACAATAACACACCCAAAAAATGTGTATTCAAAGGCAATAATGTAAAGTAATGGTACTTGCAAAAATTCTGAGCCTTAAAATGAGAAGCTTTGAGACCAGCAGATGGCATAATGGTTATATCACTGGACTCCCACATAGTTGACCAAAGTTGAACTCTTGGAACCAGGTACTTAAAACTCATGCCTAGTGTTATGTGCATACATGCCCAAGATGCTGGGAGGAGAATGGAGGAGAAGAGATTGCAGCATGGCTATCCTCCCAGGGGGCGATTTTTTATTTTCCCTCTCATTATCTGTTTCTGTCTCTGTCTCTCTCTGGCAAGCACACATGGCAGAAAAACTCCTAAAAAAAAGAGAAGCTTCAAATCTGAATTTCATTCCAAGAAAACAATACTTTTTTCAAATGATTGTAATTTTGAATACTACATTAATATGTATATACCTAATTATCATTCAATATCAATTATAAACCACTTGATAATTCCTCCTTCAATGATTGTACAAACTATTTCATGCACCTTTATTTTTTCTCAATATCATCATAAACTCAAAATACATGCACAATCATTGTGGTTGACCTGGTGTGGCCTACCTTATCTATATCTAGCTTCTTCTACAAGCTTATTAGCAAAGTCCTCAAATATCTAGGGTAATAACATGCCTAGTTGAAAAGTAGATTTTCCAGCTTCCTTTGCAGTAGTCTGGTAATAAACAGCTATTGCTAACAAATTATCTGCTAGGGATTTCTGAAAAAAAATTGCTTTCACCTCTCTTTCATTATTGCTTATTTATTCCTATAACTAGTCTGGCATGGATTGCAAACATGAAACCATAGGCAGAACATGATCTTGCAACCATAAGGTTATTGAAAAATCAAAGACATGTATTAAAGATGGTAAAGCGGAAAGACGAGGAGATTGGAACCTTCCTGTTACCATAGAGCCTCAGCTGCAGCTTTGGGCTGCTTGTTTTTGTATGTTGAAGTAAACTATACTGGCCTAAAATGCCTGATGTACTCCCACATTTGGAACCCTATGGAAAAGCCAAAATTGTACATGTTAAACTCTATTTTTTTTGTTTTTGAGCTGGTTACTAGGTTACAACCAAACACACTAGTCATACTTAAGTCAGTCAGAGAGCCCACCTTTCAGACTGTTTGTGCAGCCTACCATTCACCTGTAACCAATGATCCGTCTCATTCCCTCACTTATGTTTTTGTATGACATTTTTCCTTTTACTGCACACCTTGCTTTCCTGTCTCACCCACATATATTCCTTGTAAACAACGGGACTAGCTGTAACCTCTTAGAAGTCATCTTCTGGGGGCTGTCCGATTCAAATCACCTACCCTTTGTTTAATAAATTATGTTAAATTTTGGTTTGTCTAAATTTGTTTTGAACATGTATGTGTCTTTTGTTTTTTAATCTCAGTATTAATTTGCAATTGCCAAAGGGCATGGGTACTCACTCTATATATAGTGAGTATATATATGTGTGTGTGTATATATATATATATATCCATCCAAAGAGAGAAAGAGAGAGAGAGAGAGAGAGAGAGAGAGAGAGAGAGAGAGAGAGAGAGCACACTCCCAAAAGAGGCAGAGTAAATTTTTTTTTTTTTGGAGAGGTTTTTGCTATAGGGCACGTGTGCTAGCCAGACAGAGAGAAACAGAGAGTTAGAAAGCGAGAAATCACCCCCCCAGCGGGGATGGCCACGCCACAATCCCTTCTCCTCCATTCTCCTCTCAGGATCTTGGACATGCATGCACACATGCCTGGCATGAGTTTAAGCCACTGAGTCCAGGACTCATACTGCATTCAACTACATGGGAGTCTAACAACATAGCTATTACACTAACTGCTGGTCCCAAACCACAATTCTTTTACTTCTACTTCTTCATCCTCTCAGGATTTGGGGAACACACACACTCAATATATTTTTGAAGTTCCTATGTCCAGTATCAAACTGTTGTCAGTCATGTGGGATTCAGCTGCTGAGCACAGGGCTTTATCATGGCATTAATGTGCCAGCCCTGAATGTCTATTTCTGTGAGGGCTCACTAGTTGACATATTTCCATTACATACAGTCAAACACAATCCCAAACTGCTTCTCCAAATTAGGGTAATTAACTACTTTTCACCCTATTTGTCAAAAACATGATCCGGACCAGCAGTTAGCGTAATGGCTATGCCGCTAGACTCCCACATAGTCTACCAAGGTTCGAGTCCCGGACCTGGTGGCTTAAACTCACGCCAGGCGCGTGTTCGTGCATGCTCAAGATCCCAAGAGGAGAATGGAGGAGAAGGGATTGTGGCGTGGTCATCCCTCCTGGGGGGTGATTTCTCGCTTTCTGTCTCTCTGTCTGTCTGGCGAGCACACGCGCCCTATAGCAAAAACCTATCCCAAAAAAGAAAAAAAAAAATGATGAATATTCAGTCATTACTCACTAGAGGAAATTTCCAAAAGAAAACAAGTTTTTACATAAATTTGTTTTACCTTTGTATAAGGAAAAAAAGCAAGCATCCATTATCTTGGAAAACAGATTTCCAGGAAAGCAATCTTTTTTACCCATGATAATTTGTTAACAATTGTTAACAATAATTTGTTAACAGCAAAAGCAAATTGACCTGAGTTGATAATTAATTATATTATTAGCACGCATAACCACCTTAATTCCATGTTCTCTATGTCAACTTTATTTTTTCCTAATGTGACTGGGAATTTCATGCATTTCCAAAATGTCAGTTTATTTCTGATTTTCTTGTCTTCTTATTACATCCCTACATAGAGCTAGAGTATCTAAATAAATTCCTCCCAAGAGTGTATTGTGTTTCCTTGCTGTAGCTTGTAATTCCTGCCTCCTAATGGACAGGGACCACTACCTTAAATTTATTAGTACTAAGCATTTTCAATTTTTGAATGTTGAACAATTTTCATTACCATGTCTACAATGACATCACTCAAACTGCAACAATGACATCGGCAGTTTGGACGTTATTCCCTCTATTGAAGTCATTTCATTAAATAGTCCCAGTTGTTTTCATTTTTTCCCTTTACTTGTTTGTTATCTCATGGAATTCTTTCTTCTTAAATGCAGGGAGAAATCACATCACATGTCAGAATGACCTTGTTCTTTGAACTCACTTTTTGCTTTCAAGGCTAGACCTGTGTTTTTCCAGTACATATCCTAAGAGCATGCAACACTGATGCTTCCTCAGACTAAGCCTATAAATTATAGAGTCCCCCAAAGGTAACTATGATTCAAGGAAATTCTGTTTAATTTTCCCTCCCAGTGTGGGAAAAACCACCCAGTACAGATTTTCCCTCATGCCCAGCATCAGTCTAAGGTCTGGATGCTTCTTCTGTAGCTATGCTGCCTCTTTGATCAATTTCTCCATTCTTTGTTTTCTTTTAGTACCTTCATTCTATTGAAGTGGCATTTATTTTGATGGAGCGCAAGACATTGGTTTCTCTTTCACAATAACTGTTCATTTGAAACCTAAGGTTGCTTTAGAGAATTTTATGACTATTTTTCATATTTACCTGTTAAAGTATGTCCAAATTTAAAATAACTATTTAATAGCAGCCCTAGTCATCCAATTGTGGTTCCTGTAATTATAAAGATTATTTGATTTGTATCCGCAAATTTTAAGAAGCAACATTCAATCATTTTTTTATATCTTGGCTATTCTGAACAAAATACTATCTTTCTAAAATCTTTAGACTACTAGACTACATTTTAGAAGTGAGTTACTTTTCCCAGCTTAATAACAAAGAAAAATGATTCCCTAAATCAGTATCAGTCTACACATATATATATATATATGTATGTATATTTATTTCAATATATATATATTTCATTTTATCTTTAATTTAATGCTAAATTTACCTCTAAAAAGTCTCCTTTATACTTTCTTACAGTGTATTCCTTTTAAAAATCCCAATTACTTATTTTTGGTTTACAAGACTAAAACCTCTATTTAAAAAGGACCAGTTCTGGGACCAGCAGATGGTGTAATGTTTATGTCACTGGATTCCGATATAGTGAACTGCAGTTTGACTCCTGGTGTCTTAAACTCATGCCAGGTGCATGTGCATGTGTGTGCATGCCCAAAATCCCAAGAGGAGCTTGAAGGAGAAGGCACTGTGTCATGGCCATCCCCTCTGGAGTAGGGGGAATTTCTTGCTTTCTCCCTAGCAAAAATCTCTCTAAAGAATAAAATAAAATAAATAAAAAAGGAACAGTTCCAAAAGACAAAATGTGAAAAGCACTAGTTGTTCACATTTAATTTCCTCATTTATTCATTGATAACATCAACTGCCTCACTGTGGGTGGTCTTAATCTGGTTCACAGCTACGCAATGAATATCACAAAAGTAAGGTAAATGGTGACTGCAGTGATGGACATATAATGGTCTGATTCCAGAATCCTAAAAAGACCAAGCATTTGGTCTTCTCCTATGGGCTATTTGCAGTTCAAAAGGTATTTTCATTGCACAAATTATCTGAGTCCTGTGTTGATATTTCAGGTCTTTCCTTATACCTTCCATTTTGAAGACAAAGATGTCATCAGCTTGGTGAGAAAACCAGAGCCACGATTAGCACTTTGGAATTAAGGGATGTATTGCGGGAATAAACCTTACACAAAAGTGCCAAGTGTAAAGAAAGTACAAGTCTGGAGGGAAATCTCAGATTATAGTCAGGACCACCTAAAGGACAGACAGGTGAAAATGTGGAAGTTTATAGAGACAATAAAAAAAAAATCAAATCAAGAAGAAACTTGAAGGGGAGGCTCAGGAACAGGCTCTTAGATGTAGATAAAACCTCTGCAGCTTTTAATTTTTCCATCCTTGATTCCTTATCCCCAACCCTCTGCCCTGTCTAACACTCCTCACATTGTCTGGTATACATGATTACTTTCTATGCCTCCCCCCCCCCATTTAATTGATTTGCTAATGAACTTAATTTGTCTAAATATTTGCAATAACAAGCACAACTGATATATACATACACGAGAACCCATATCTGACTTTAGGCATAAACCTCAGTGAGTAGAATGAACATACTATAAAATAGTACCTAGCTGGGGCTATATAGCTTACTGTGGTCAAAAAACAAAAAAAACCTCAAAATATACAAGACATAAGAAATGAAAAAATGTTTTATGCTAACATGTATGTTGATGTGCTTGATTGAGCCAACAGACAGTGTATTTTGGATGAAAAATTCATTTTGTATATTGTAATGATGTATAGCATATTAATGTTAACAAAAGAAAAATAAATTAAAAACAAAAGAAAACGAAAAAAAACCTCTGCAGCTTTCTAGCCAAGCACCTTCATTTAAGGCTGCATTTGGTCAAGAGGGCCAGCAGTTGGGAAGACAGGCTAAATGTAGACCTGAAAATTACTGGATTCCTCTCTCTGTCTAATGGCCTAATATAATGGCCACTGCTTCACTTTTGCCTTCCAAATATTTATTTGTCCTTTTCTAATTTGACATTATGGAAAGAAAATATGGAAGCCTAATTTTCTTTTATCCAAGTTGGCATTAGCAAAATCCAGTAAACAGCCTTAACAAGAGTTTAGATTACCTTGACAATCACTTCATATATAGAATAACTGAAATGCCAACACTCTCTAGTCTTTTCTTTCCAAAGTTGCTGAGAAGAAAAGTTTAATAGCAGTACCATAATAATTTTGCCAACAAGATTATACTCTTTCAAGGCTTCTCATATAATAGAGTTGTAGCTTGTATTTCCATATTTAAATCAAATAAAGTTCATAATTTAGGTTTCCAAAACAGGATTTGCAGCATAGAATTTATAACTAATAGCCTCTGAATATAACCTTAAACCAGGTTTGTGATTATTATAAAATTAATAAACATTATCTGCCATCAGAAATTGCATTTTTTTACTTTCACTTGAGTATAAAATGTTTATCATGAGGATTCGTTCACCTAATTTGTAGATTGACCCTTTCTTTGTGTAGAGTCTCATCTGGGCAATTTTGTTTCCTTTTTCTTATGAAAAAAAAAAATAAAATAATAGTCTGTAACAGCACAGAATCAAATCCAAGGCAAAGTTTGATTTCATTTCATACTGATTTCACTTAAAATTCATGACCACAAACCTCGAAAAGGAACTTGGTACTGCCTAGAAATCTAATGTCTCTCTAGTATCATCATTTCCTACTCTTGAGACTCCTTTATACCATTAGGTTTTTCCTTGACATCCAACCAGTATTCCTCTTCCCCTTCAGCACAGGCAGTATGTCAGGTTGCTGGAGACAATAATTGTACTTGGGGAAGAACTTAAATTCTCATCTTCAAATACCAAAGCCAATCTATGTCTGGACTTAGTATCTTAGTTTTTCCCCAGTTAAGTGGAGATCTTTTTGATTTCCTTCATAGATCAAACATTTTACTGGCCTTCTAAACTCCAAAATGCTCTTAAATTCCTGTTTATCTAGCTTGTTAAAATTTACAAGCCCTCGGTGGAACAGGTGACTCTCTTCATCCTGGTTTATTAATCTGCCAATGTTTCTTGTTCTAAAATTGGCATCATTGTCTCCTGAGTTGTTCAAAACATAAATTCAGTAGTCATTCTTGAATCCTCCATGTAGGTCATTCAGCCCTCAAACCCACCAATAAATTCTGACAGTAATGGCTGCAAAATACATCCTAAGACCATCAGTGTTCTACAGACCCATTGATGCTACTCTAACCAAGTCCTAATCATTTCTTATCTAAACTGTCGTGATTGATCTGCTTCATCGCACCTTGTCTTGGGCATTTACTTTCTTATTTACTAAAGTGGAATGAACCTAAGGAGTTTTCTTATGTTCTTTGTTAAGAAACATGTGATCTGGTGTGCAACATGTAACATTGTTTGAAGGTCCCTTACTTACTCCAAGTTCCCATCAAAGTCTTCTGGTAATGGCATCTCTAGGAAACATCTTATTTTCAGATATCTTTTTTTTTTTTTTGGAGAGATTTTCACTGTAGGGCGCATGTGCTCGCCAGACAGACAGAGAGAGACATAGAGACAGAAAGCGAGAAATCACCCCCCAGGGGGGATGGTCACGCCGCAATCCCTTCTCCTCCATTCTCCTCTCAGGATCTTGGGCACGCACGCACACGCGCCCGGCTTGAGTTTTAAGCCACCGGGTCCGGGACACTAACCGCGGTCGACCACGTGGGAGTTCAGCGACATAGCCATTACGCTAACTGCTGGTTCCCTTATTTTCAGATATCTTTATAATCAGACATGGCTACGAGGTCTATGATAGCGAGTGCTCACAAAATTAATTAGACTATGTCAAGAATTATACTCTTCTACCCTGCCATGTGGAAAAGGAAATCAGAATTTTAATATTCCACATGTTTAGTCTGAGAGAAATGTATCCCAAGAACAATTTCTCTAACCTCTGTACTGGTCACAACATGGAGTTGGATTTTGTAGTTAAATAAACATATGTCTTGAAAATATTAAATCAATTTCCTCTTTTTGAAAGGTAACTGGTATGTAATGAGTAGTTCTCTAAGGGAGTCTTCCACTTGATACAGTAGAAAATATCATATTCCTCTCCTTTCAGAACTTATTTTAGGATACTGATAGGATTTGGTTTGTTTCTGTAATCCTTTCCAGATGACTACTGGACTGGTGTTGATAAGTCATCAGCAGGTATATGAACTAAAATGTGGTGTTGACTTAAAACTCTAGGTCCTATTTTTATTTATTAATTCTTATTTTGTGAGAACACAAGTCCTTCTAAGCATTGTTACATGTAACATCTGTCAATATTCTGATGATACGCTGCTGTTATAAGCATGGGAAGAACCATAAAGGCAGGAACTATATTTGTGGTATTTAATATTGTTATTAAATCTGCAAATAGATGCTTAAGTGACTAATTGTTAACTGAATAAAAGAATGAATGATGATGAATGAATTACACAATAAATTATACTAGCAAAATGTGTATCAATGAGTGATTGAACTTGTCAATTAGAGGGTCAATTTTACCTCCTAGAAATATACACCTGTGGACGTGGGACATGTAGACTTCACATTTAGTAAGTTATAACAAGAAAATCTGGACTGAATTACAGAATAGACAAATATGCTTGGAAATTATAAGCATACAGGAATATTTTAATCTATTCTATTACCCAGGGAAATGATCTGAAATAATAAATGAGACAGAGCAGAAATCTAGATGTTTTATTGGCAGCGACTGATATTTATTGAGCAGCCACTCTATATCACACATCATACCAAGTAATTTTCATGGATGGCCTCATTTATTCTTCATTTTATGGTTAAAAACCTAAATATTAAGAGGACCTTCTATGTTATTCCCAAGATTATTATTTCTAGTTGTAAAAAGCAAAATACAGACACAAAGAACTTTCGTTTACACAGCCCGCTCTATTATTTGAAACACTCTTCTGTTTCTTTTTTTCTTTTGTCAGCAAGAATTGTGCAAAGGAGAGAAAGCAGAGTTCAATAAATAGGAGAAAATTAAAGGACTTGCCTCTTTCTGAATTTTAGATAATTCGTTCCAGTTACTTTGCCAGTTTCCTTATTTAATCTCTAATCGTGGAGTGCAGTTCTGAAAATCATTCAGTGGTGTAACCCTGTTGTGTTTGAAAAGATCAAGTTTATGCAGAAAAGAGATTGCTATTCTAAATTAAGGCTAGAGAGCAGAAAGAGGAGGCTGTTGACAGGCTGCTTTTTGGTTACTTGTTACAGTCCTCACCACTGACTTTCTCAAAGTCATTGTTTCTTATGATAAAAGTAGCATTAGTCAAAAACCTTGCAGACCCCAAAATAACAGAGCATTATTCTACTACCAATAAACTGTTTCTGATAACTACTGGTAATGAACTTTTACCCAATTTTGACCTTTCTCCCATCTCCCCAAGGCCTTTGTGTTACCTTTGACTGATGTGAATTCTTTCCAAATATCTTACACACTCTCTTCTTTTTGGTGTAATGAAGGTTGTTTTCTCAGAGCTGAGGGACATGTTTGCCACTTCATCTTGCCTTGCCGATGGTGGTTCTGACTGCATGACCTAGAATCTGACCTTTATTTTGTGCCAACTTTGTAAGAGCAACAAATTCCTTTTTCTTTATAACATCTACTTTGCAGTTGTCTTTTTTCATTTGATACATTCATTTATTTTTGCCAGGTCTGATCACTAGAAAGTAGGCTTAGCTTTATAACCTAGTACAAGTTGTTATTTACTAATATTCACAGATTTATGAATCCTGATAATAATAACTGACTCTTGAGTAATCACTCAATTAGAAACTTTAGAGCTAGTCATTTTGAGAATTATTATTATAACTCAGCTTCTAGCATACACCTGCAGGAGTCCCTCAAACATTCAAATTCTAGAAAGTGCCCTTCTTCCTCTTACTGAATTTGTTAGAGGTATTCTTAGATTACTATTGGAGCAAGACCTACGACCCCTCTCCAGTTCATAGAATTGTCCAAATTGAGCCAATTAGTTCCCTCCTGAAACATTGGGAAAACAGAAGTAAAAGTTTAAGACCAGTATTCTAAGGGTAGGGAAGATCCTACCATATATCAATGGAAAAAGTTAAACTCTGTGAAATATTGAAGGTGATTTATCCTAAACAATTTGAGTGATCAGAGCCTGGAAGCACAAATTCAGGCAACTTTGTGGAAGTGCTCCAAGGAGTTCGGGTTACAACACCTCTTTGTAAGTTTTAGGAAAGCAGAAGCTGTTATAAAGGTTATGCATTGACTGGGTGTGATAAAGCAAAGCAGGACATCTTGATGTGGTTGGGGGTAGGGGCTTATAGGTTATAAGTGGATTCAGAGATTATTTGTTTTGTTATTGGCCAAGAGAGCAAGGTCTTATTAAGATTTGTGGTCAGCCAGAAAGGGAAGTTTAAGCTTAACCTTAACATTGATAAGGGAATTTATTAATCAGTGTGATAATATGGCAGTGTCAGGATAAAAGGAACAAAGAAGACACAATTCCTGAGGAAAGGTGATGTATTTACAATTGATGGCATGTAAGTGTGGCTGCCTTAGGCCCTTTAGAAAGGAATTTTTAGGACAAAGATGATCAGAGTTCAGCCATCATACACAAAAATAAGAAACTGTCCACCTACAGGTTTGGTAAGGCAAAACAGCAAACAAACAAACAAACAAAAGTGCAGCTAATTTTGGAAAAAGAATAAAATTGATGAGCATTGTTGAGGCTGCCAAGTGGCCTGGTTAAGGCCCTGACTCCCACATAGCCACCTGCTGTTCGAGTTCCAAACTTGGCAGCTTGCTTACTCATTTTTCCCTTTCTCTCTTTTTCTGGTCAAATTAAAAATAATAATAACAAATAAAACTAAATAAATAATTCTTAAAAATAAAAAAATAAGCAGAGACCAGAGAAAATAGCACACCCGTTGGCATATGAATCCTTGAATCCAACTTTTTCTGAGAACTAGCAAGATTCCTACTGTTGAGTTCTGTGGGGCCATTCAGCATGTCACGACAAATTCCTCTTTAAACTTAGGCTAACCCAACTTATTTTCTATTGCTTAAATTCAGCAGAGTGTTAACTGTTACAATTTCTTTAGATATTCCCTGAGTTGCAGTTCTACAGTGAGACTCTGCAGTTTCTTTTGTTCCTGGGCACAATTTGGGTCTCATGTCAAGATGAAATAAATTTTCTTTCCTTGCTTGCTCTGTGTTTTAGTTAAAAAAAAAAAAAAAAAGAAAATCATTTTTTATACCGAATTCTATTGCACTATTTATCATAGCCTGTTATATTGTAGTCACTAATGTGTATTTATCTCCTGCAAGACTCTAAGTCTATTCTCTGGAGGTCAAGGCAGTATTTTATCTATCATTTCATCACAGCTAGCAGCTATGGTAGTGTTTGGCATCCAGTGATTGAAAATAAAGTATTTATTAAGCTATGTTGTATGATTTGGATATTGAACTTAAATTATAAATATAAATGTGTATATATATATATATATAACTCAATGAAGAATGAAATGTGTTCAATGAACAATGTAATATTAGTTCTCAGAAAATGCCCTATTTATCCTGATCTGGTCACTGTTAAACGGTTTAAGAAGTTGCCTACTAATATAACTGCAATCCATGATTCAGAAATAAATTTGAGTGTCCCTTTAGCTACAGGCTATGTTCCAGGTCTCACTGTAAGAAAGTGATTCATGTATGTCGTGCTTTGCAATAACTTTCTTCAATTATTGAATGACTTTGTTCTACAGTTTATGATGTAACCAGGAAGTTCATAAACTATTGTTACTGGAAACTTGTTGAAACTATATATCAAAGTAAAATATTTTCACAATATGAATCTTCAAAATGCTTTAAAGCATGTTTTACCAGTTTGGAGCAGTAATTAAATTATATTAATCTAAGAGACTATTATGTTTCTTTGTTTGTTCTGCAGTTGGTGACCCTTGGACTTTGAGTATTTTGCAGTTTTGAAAACATATGTCATTAGAATAAATGAAGTATATGCTTAAAATAAATCTAATATATAGTTGACAATTTTGACCATGTTAGATGTGACACATTGTCATAAAGATTGACATGGAGAGGGCCAGCTGGTGGCATACTGGTTAAGGCACTGGACTCCACATGGTTAACTGCAGTCTGAGTCCCAGACTCAGTGACTTGATACTCTTGCTGGGCACACATGCCTGAGTGCCCAAACTCCAGAGAGAAGAATGAAGAAGGGATTGTAGTGTGGCCATTGCCCCCGGAAGGTGGGGTATTTCTCACTTTCTGTCTCTATGTCTCGAGGTGGGGTATTTCTCACTGTCTCTATGTCTCTCTCTCTGTCTTTCTGGTGAGCACATGTACCCTATTGCAAAAATCTTTCAAAAATAAAATAAAATAAAGATTGACATTGAGTTAGAGATATCAGCAAATCAATAAAGAGTTTTTAAAAAGTTGAGTAGTAAATATTAACAAATAATTATATTTAATCACTTCAAAGAGAATTCCAACATTTTATCAATTAGTAGGTAAGTAATTTATAGATGCAAGAAAAAGATATTAGAGAATGAAATAAGGTCAAAACACAGGCTAATAATCAGATATCAGGTTTTGTCAAGACTACTAAATAATTTTCCTTTTTGTTCCCCAGATATTACCTCTGGGAGAACCAAAAAGGCTGAAATAGGAAGAAATACAATACAAAACCAAACTATGGAGTAAATCTATTATAAGAAGAAGACCAAGAAAAAGGCATCATCAGCATTCAGGAAATGTTAGTCCCTTAAGGAAGTTAATCTATGATTTGTTCTTATTTGTCTGTTGTATATGTGAGTTACTTTGACGAACTTCTGTGGTCTACTCTAAGCCTGGAGGGGCGGGTGAGGCAAGGAAAACACTCCAGACCCGATTCCATTTGATGGGAAGCTGAGGCTGATCCTGATCGTTGTGCTTTGTCATTTGCCTTGCTGCTCAGCTAACTCCTTGCTTCTGTTCACTTCTTTCTCCCCAGGGCAGATCCACATCAACCAACCCTAGAAGGGGAACTAGATGAAACCTAGCTCTAAAATTTTAAATTATAAGTACAGTTTTAATAAAGAAAAAAATGATGATTTTAGGAAGAGAGCTTGAATACTGGTCATTGGTCTCAATTTTAACTGATCATCTTACTACATCCTATAGTATTTTGTGTTCCTTTTTTCTTGTACATTTTGACACTAATTGCTGAACCATTGGTTTTGGTCTTTTTCTTTCTTTCTCAACCACTGTTTTTCAAAATTCTATGTATGAGGCCAAATCCTTTTTATTACCAGTTGTCTCCATGAGAATGAGAGAATTAAGAGTATTGTTATCAAGCAATTTATATACTAATTTAATTACGCTAATATAAAATAAAAACTTACATTTTTTAGAATAGAAGAAGTAAAAAAAAACAAAATCAACAACTACAAAATGCCTAAGAATACAAGTATGCAAAAGTTTATTTTTAGTCAAATTATATTTAACTTGAGAATTATTATCCTGATGATTATCCATTTATGTATTAACATGTCTGTTTCACACTAAAAACTAGTATAGTACATTAAGCTTACTTATTGATAGTCAAACATATTTAAAACTAAATATTTGATGGTCATATAAAACATTTGATGACAAAAATCTTTAGCATGTTTAGTAGAAAAATCAATATAATGTGATGATGGTTAGTGAACAGGCAATCACATTTTCATAATCAATTTGAGAGGACATATAGAATTGACCTATATTAAAAGAAAACCTGCATCAAAAACTATGAAGAGGTTTTAGGTGTGTAACAGCTGTAAAACTGTGGAACTCTGTGAGTCTGATCCAACTGGAAGGTTCTGGGGTCTGAAGATCCTCTTGAATAGACCAGGCACATGATGCATGCAAGTGATTTGGGGTAAGGGAGGCTGGGAGTAGATTGCCATTTTGCGGTTGCTGTCCCTCCATCTCCCACTTTCCCTTTATCTATATCTCTTGCTAGGAGATAAAATGAATGAATAAATAAATATTTGCTACAGGTGCCAGTAGGTGGCATGAAGGTTAAAATAGCTGTATCCGTATGATCAGCTTCATGGTTCAAGTCCTGGACCTGACAACTTGAAAATAGTACTGGGCAGCTGTGTGTGTCCAAAATCCTGAGAGGAGAATGGAGGAAAAGGGATTGTGGCATAGCCGTTTCCTGGGGAGTGATCTTTCTCTCTCTCTCTCTCTTTTTTTCTCTCTTTCATGAGAGCATGCACCTTATAGCAAACTAAAAGATTAAAAAGAAATTAAAAAGAATTTTCAACAGGCTTAGCCTACATAAAGAAAAACAAACGTTTTGTGGTGTGTACATATGCTTTAATATGTGTATGTTTCTTATCCTAGGAGAGAACACTGTCATTGAATTCCATGGAAAATCATGGGTAAAGGGGGAGTGTTAGAGCATGGTGATTCAAAGCCAAATAGACTCTGTTACTAAGAAGATTTTATAAGCCCTGTAGTACTTCATTGTGCATAGATAAGATGAAATTGACAAGCTAACAGATAGCTACTCAATGAAAAATGCTTTTATTAATCTATAAAAATATTCTAAAGAATTCCTGCTAGACATCATAATAGTAAAACACATAAAATTAAATTCTATAAATTATGACATAAGTCCTAAGGGAGAAGAGAGATATGTGTGTATACAGACTAGGCAGCAACATAATTAGCACAGAGTTATGGAGGGAAAGAAAGTGAGAATCTGGAAGAATATGACAATATAAACTATTTACAGTATTATCTTTGATAGGTGGTGGTCATTCAAATAACCCACTAATAATAGGTTATCTGACAGCATAAATGACATCATAATCTAAAATATAAAACTTCTATTACTTTATGTTATTTTAAGTTACTACGTGACTTTTTGGGTTTTGAACCAAAATAGTATCTTTTCTTTTTCTAATAAGTATAATATAAATCAATATGTATGGAAGATGCAGACAGAACATGTTGGAAACCTTTCAACATAATCTTATACTAAGATGTCTACCTACGTTGCTCAGCTACACTGTGTGTGAGTGTATATAGGATCGTTTTTATAATAATGATAAAGTAAAAAATATAAAAAATTACGGTGTGATAATATTTGTATGCATTGCTTAAAAAACAGAAACCATACCTACTTCTCTATACATATATGGACATGCAATTGCAAAGATAAACACACTTACAAGCTAAGTGATGTATAGTGATTGACTATAAAATAAATTAAAATAAAATAAAGACTTCTCTTTCTTTTTCTCTTCCTCCTTAGACTGAATCCACATGGATATTCCAGGATAATCTCTCTAATTTTTTTTTTTTTTTTTTTTGCTAGAGGTTGCATGTACTTACCAGAGACAGACAGATGCAGAGAAAAGAGAGAGGAGAATGATTCCTCCATTGGGTATAATCACCACGCTATAATCCCTTCTCTTCTTTGGGATTTTGGGCATGCGTACACGTGTACCTGGTGTGTGTCTTTTATATTTTTTATTTTTCCTCAAGATGCCTAGGCTCAGGTCTCAAACCATGTAGTGGGCCATGTGGAATCTGATGCCTTAATTATGGAGCTAGCCCCATAATCTCTCTATTTTTAATATTCATAACTAATCTATCTACAAAATTATTTTGACACATAATATAGCCACAGTTTAAGATATGGAAAGTTCTGGAAATCATCATTCTACCTATTATAGAGGATTAATCAAAAAAGAGTGCTGCTTCAAAATCACAGATATTGTAGAAATCAGATGTATTTACTTAGTAAGTCATTATTTGATTTGAAGAACAATTTGAAACTGAAATCTTGTTCTTTTGTAGAGTTCTATATAATTAAAGTTATTTCCTTGAAAAGAAAAAAATATATTCTAAATAGGCACATTCTAATATCTCTTGCCACTATACTATTCACTAATGTAGGTAGTTTTGATAACTCAGGATCCAATAAGTATAATGAACTAAAATGATATCTACAATAAGCAAGCCCTGTCTGAAGATTTTTTTTTTTAATTTCTCAAGTTGGAAAGCTTACCTTTCATACTCTTATGAGATAAAATGGAACATATTTTTGCTATGTTTTGTCTGTAGGCTGTACATGCTTGCCAGAAAGAGAGAGAGGTGAGAAATCACTCTTTAGAGTGAATGGCCATGCCATAATTTCTTGTCCTCTATTCTCCATTTGGGACGTTGAGCATGGTACACACACACCCCAGTGTGATTTTCAAGCTGCTGGTCCAGGAGGGGAACTGTGAGGTTGACCATATAGGGTCCAGCTGTGTGAACCTTCACGCCACATGCTGGCCCTAAAATACATTTTAATATGAGTATTTTGCTCACAGAAAAGAAAAAAATAACACATTTTTAGAAAACTTCAAAGAATATATTAATTTAAAAATATATAAGCTTAGAATATAGCCACAGTTTAAGATATGGAAAGTTCTGGAAATCATCATTCTACCTATTATAGAGGATTAATCAAAAAAGAGTGCTGCTTCAAAATCACAGATATTGTAGAAATCAGATGTATTTACTTAGTAAGTCATTATTTGATTTGAAGAACAATTTGAAACTGACATCTTGTTCTTTTGTAGAGTTCTATATAATTAAAGTTATTTCCTTGAAAAGAAAAAAATATATTCTAAATAGGCACATTCTAATATCTCTTGCCACTATACTATTCACTAATGTAGGTAGTTTTGATAACTCAGGATCCAATAAGTATAATGAACTAAAATGATATCTACAATAAGCAAGCCCTGTCTGAAGATTTTTTTTTTTAATTTCTCAAGTTGGAAAGCTTACCTTTCATACTCTTATGAGATAAAATGGAACATATTTTTGCTATGTTTTGTCTGTAGGCTGTACATGCTTGCCAGAAAGAGAGAGAGGTGAGAAATCACTCTTTAGAGTGAATGGCCATGCCATAATTTCTTGTCCTCTATTCTCCATTTGGGACGTTGAGCATGGTACACACACACCCCAGTGTGATTTTCAAGCTGCTGGTCCAGGAGGGGAACTGTGAGGTTGACCATATAGGGTCCAGCTGTGTGAACCTTCACGCCACATGCTGGCCCTAAAATACATTTTAATATGAGTATTTTGCTCACAGAAAAGAAAAAAATAACACATTTTTAGAAAACTTCAAAGAATATATTAATTTAAAAATATATAAGCTTAGAACGTAATTTGTCCTTTAATGTTCCTGTTTTGCTAGATAAATACTTCTGAGTACATTTTCTGTGATAAAATAATTGATACATATAATTCTTTACAAAACTTACAAAAGCCCAATTAAGAATGTCAGAAGTTATGTAATATTTTATTAGAAGAATTTTAGTCATCTCTATTTTTTAAACTTATGTACTTGTCCAATTTCATGGCTATTATTTTAATTTACTTTTTATCATTCTTCAATTACATTAAAAAGATAGCTAGAATAAAAGTAGACATAACATCCTAAAATCATTGCTATTCTAAACTAAACAGTAATCAGAATTCATCTAGAGAACTCCATTTAACCTCTGCTCACCACTCAGGCAAATGGTTTCGATGAAAATTAAGTCTGGAAGCAGAGCCAAGAGAGTGAGGTTAAAAAAAGAAATCTCTGGAATAATCTTGTACTTGACCATCAAACTAAAATTTAGCTTAATGATCAGTTGCATTTGTTCCAGAACATGAAGTGGTTCTGTACTAGGAGCAACTGGCAGGTTCTATACAATGTCTTTCTAGACACACAAGTATATGCCTAACTCGTTCATTTTCTAGAGCTGCTTGCTGATGTGATATTACTCTAAGGATAGATCATATTATCAAAGCAATAGTTATAAAAATGAAAGTTGAATAAGTCAGAACTTAAATTTATCTGTTATAGGCTGCTGATAAGGAATTCGTTATTAGAAATAGTAGCAGAAAGCCAGAATAACAGGAAACTACTTGAGATATTTTAAACAAAATTAAGGCAGATGAGAAAAAGAAAAAAAAAGGTTATTAGAAGGACCTAAGAGGTTGCCTAACCTGGGAGAAATCACTGGCTTAGGTTTTCATTCCATTCTTAGCTGTGACAACCTCGGTAAATTCTGTATTTTTAAGAGGAACCAGTTTCCAAGAATCACTACAGTTTCTGTTGAATTCATAATATCAGATGTTACAGTAGGTAATGCTACATCTTAAGTATTCTCATTAAAAAAAAAAAACAGAAAAAAAAAACTCTTGTATAAGCACCTTCGCACTCAGCAACATCTTTGATAGCTATTCTCCTCACACTTTAATAAAAATATTGATCACTTAGACTATCATATTAAAACTGATTCTGACTTAGAATTTAGAGTAGGGTCTGAAATCCTGCACTTCATTTTTTTTTAAATGTTTTGCCTTAGGGCATGTATGCTTGCCAGAGAGATGGAGAAAAAGACAGAGACAGTGAGAGAGAAAGTGAGAAATGACCTCCTGGGTATGATGGCCTTGCTATAGTTTCTTCTCCATTTTCCTCCCTGGAACTTGGGCACTCATGCACATGTGCCTGATGAGATTTTTCAAGTCACCAAGCCCAGGACTCAAACCATGGTCAGCCATGTGGGAGTCCAGTAAGGTAACAAGTAGGCCATCTGCTGGCCCCATCCTGGACTTCTAACAAGGAAGATAGTGTGATGGCAACAATGCTTTGTACAGTGAATTGTATGTCTCTTCAATGAATTCCTGGTTTATGTCTCTCTCGACATTCCAAAATAAATATTTTACTGTAAGTTAGAAGATAAATAGAAGTTCTTTGAAATTTGAGTGTAAGAATTTCATTCAAAATACTTTTTCCCTTTCCTTGACACACAATTTATTTAATCTGTACAATCAAAAAAGTGTGTCATTATTTCTAACTTCCAGGAAACAATCATTCCTGACTTCTAGAAGAACAAAAAGCTTACCCTGGAAAATAAAGGGAGAAGAAATATTAGACAGGATCTTTCTTGTATGAAAAAAAGAAAAAGGGAAAAAAAAGCAGATTACAAATTGTGCTTTAGTCACTTCAAAACTGTTCTCTTAAATATCATGTTTCACCACCATTCAGCCTGATTCAATTTGAGAATCAAGCTCTAACAACTTGGCATTGCACCCACATAGTCTCATTTAATTTCACAACAGCACTGCCAGAGTTTTATAGAAGGGGAAAATGTAGTTCAGAGAGGTTAAGTTACTTGAGAAAGCTGAAAATTGAAAGAGCTCTTATTCGAAGCCAAGTCTTTTGGTTTTAAAACCTAAATACTGTCTCCCTGGCTCTATTCTAGAAAATGGAATGACCAATGTCTTCCAAATAAACTGCATTTTTGATAGCCTTGACCAGGGGACTTATCTTTAAAACTTTAAAGATGCTTCTTTCAAGGCACTCCTTGGCTTAATTTGCCTGTTTTAGACACAAGGGATTGTACAAACAATATACAATCTCAAGTGAAACTATGTGAATTCTGTGAAAGGGATCTTCCCCTTGAGGTCATAGAAGTTATAGAATGTGAATATATATAGAAGAAAGTAGATAGACTATGTTAGGAAAAAGTTGACCAGATTTTCACTTTTGCTTTATTTTCTGATTGTAACATATTGATTCTCAAAAGAGGATAATTACCATTATTGAAAGAAATTTTTTTTTTGAGAGAAATTTTTGCTATAGGACATGTGTACTTGCCAGAGAAACAGAGAGAGATTGCGAGACAGAAGGTGAGAAATTACTCCCAAGAGGGGTTGGCCATGTTGCAATGCCTTCTCTTTCATTCTCTCTTGGGATTTTGGGCACACATGTACACACACCCGGTGTGAGTTTTAAGCTGCTGGATCCAGGACTCAAACTGTGGTTGATTCCATGGGAGTCCAGCCATGTAAACAATATGCCATCTCCTGGTCCCAACAAAAGAAAAAAAATGATGGAGTAGAATTATACTAATGTTAATATTATCTATGAAGTAGGCAGCAAAAATACAATGCTTAAGACTGCCTGCTGGCTGCTTTATTAGGATTTGTAATGGCCAATTTTATGTGTCAACTTGCCAGGCCACCCAATGCTCAGATAATCAGTTAAGCAATACTGTGAATGAGTCTATGAAAGTATTTCTGGAAGAGATTGACATTTGATTCATTGAACTGAGTATTGCATTGTAAGCAGGTTCTATTGCCTAATGAAGGTGGGCTCCATTCAGTCTACTGGAAGATTGAATAGGATATAAACTTTAAATTAGATGACTCACTCTTTCTGCTTGAATGTCTTCATGCTGAGATATCAGTCTTTCCACCTTTGGAATCAGACCTGGACTGAAACTAGTCTTGGCTAGTCTTGGTTCTCCTTCTCTCCTGGGTCTTCAACCTGCTGACTACAGATGCTAGAACTTCTCGGTCTCTATAACCATGAGTCAGTTCCTTATAATACTAGGTTGTTGGGAAAGTCATTAAATATTTTTCTGTTTTTCCATGCAAAAACATCATAAATCTCCCAACAAACTAATATTTAAATAAATATCTAAATACATACAAACATATATTGGCTCTTTTTCTCTGGAGAACTCCAGAAAATGCAGCTTGTTTCTGCATTTAAGATGTCAGTGCAATATCTGTGCAGAAGTACACACATGGGAATTTGTGGTTACTTCATTCTGCTCTTCCAATATCAGAAAAATTTTCAGGTTCATGAGGAAATTGCAAGTTTTGCAGCTCTCAATGATTTGCTTAAAAAATAATGCATGAAGGGACCAGTAGATGACATAATGGTTATGTCACTGGAGTCCCATATAGTCAACCATGGATTGAGTCCCAGACCTGGTGACTGAAAACTCACATTGGATGCATGTGCGTGTATGCCCAAGATTCCAAGAGGAGAATGGAAGAGAAAGAATTGCAGCTTGGCCATCTCTCCTGGAGGGTTATTTCTCACTTCCTATCTCTCTGTCAAGCACATGTGCCCTATAGCAAAAATCTCTCTGAAAAAAAACAAAACAAAGCAAAAAAATGGATAAAAGTTATGACTTTAGGAATGAATGCAGAGCATATATCTGTACATTGGAATGCAAGTTTTCACTAATAATGACCTGGGCCACTCTTTTCCTTACTCTCATTTAGTAGTTGGCATGTCCTAAGGAGACACAAAGTAACCAAGGTTAGGGACCAGAATGGTTGACATATTCCTAGGAGGTGTGATTGATGTCGTGAAGTCTGCAAGCATTACAGAAATAGGCTACACACCATCTGCAGCCTTGCTAAAAATGAGGTGTATGGACGAAATGTGATAAGGCAAAAGCCTTTTATCTTAGTCCAGTATTTTAAAAGCTATTTATAGTCTGAGTATCCTCCCATCGTATAATCTACACTTGTAAAATGTTAGGTGACATTATCAAGGGACATAAAAAAGATAGAAAAGCCAACAATATGTTTTGCTCCCAATTTGAAATTATTATTTTATTTTTAGAAAATTTTGATATTCTAAGAGATGCAGCATCATCTTGTGAGCACCGAATGGTGGTCAAGAAATCCAGTCCTGACTAATAAATTTTTCATATTGTCTAAAGAAAAAAAAGGAAGGTTAAGTATTCACAAATAAAAAAGAACAATGAGGAAATGTCAATAAGGAAATGCATAGGTAACTGATGGAGAAGAGATTTTATAGAAGTTGGGAAAAATATTCAAAATTTTTCATTAAGAGGAAGCAGCCTGAAAAAAAAATTACAGTATTTAATATTGCTTCTCTTTTTTTTGCTTGAATTAAGTGTCAGTGCTAGGAGTCTTCATCAACAAATATGTACTATCCAAATGGCTCCCTAAGCTTCTTTTTTTAAAAGTAGCTTTATGGATATACAAAAGCTACACATATATATTCTTTATAAAATATTATCTCTGCAGAGTCAGAAAGAGATGGGATAGCAGACAGGCTCGATAGCAGGCCTATAGGTTGGGCAGCTCATTGTTTAATGTTTGTACAATTATCCCTATGAAATGGTGTTAAAGAGGGAAACATCTGGGGAAGGATAAAGATG
Organism: Tupaia belangeri chinensis; assembly: GCF_000334495.1. Classification (NCBI taxonomy): domain Eukaryota; kingdom Metazoa; phylum Chordata; class Mammalia; order Scandentia; family Tupaiidae; genus Tupaia; species Tupaia belangeri. Next base: position 1,553,406 of record NW_006199080.1, read on the forward strand.
ATGAAGTGTCTCTTGACCTATGAAATATCTTAGGCAGCTACAAATATTTAAGCTCTCGTCAAGTAATTAAAGAAAGAATCACATATGGATATATCCTAGTGCATGACACAGGCTGTGAAATTAGTCCATCTGAAGGATACAGACAGGGACAGCTGCTGTCTAGAGATTTTTTAAAAAAATGAGACTAGTGGATCCATCTCTAACACACTTAGAATTTATTGTGAATATTTTAGTCCTCAGCTTCTGTATCCTCTATCTTCTCTAAAATCTCAATAACTAACAATAAAATTGCTATAAATTATTAGCCAAGTAAACTTCTTAGAAGAAAGTACATTTCTTAGTAAATATTTTTAAATCTGGGCATCCTAGAATTAAATAGAGAGGCGATCATGTTTATATATATCATCGATATCTCTATGCAAAATTTAGTGACAATTTCCATATGGTCGCTTTTCAGTGCTTATGACTTCTAACAGCAAGGTACTGATGGCAAATGTTACTAATTTTCTTATCAATGCATTCCACTTAATATTTTATGTCTAAAAACTTTGCTTATTCTGCTTGTCAACATGGCTGGTCAAGATCTTGAAGTTATTGAGAATAAAATTTAAAGTATTAAACATATAAAAGCAGTTAATTAACTGATTATTTAGAATTAATCTATTTAATATGAGATGATAAAACCATAATTAAAATTTATCCAAGATGATTATTTTAATTTACATAAAATATATATTTATAAATGAGAAAACAAGAATTAATGAATGTTTTTAAACTTGTGATTTCAGCGAAATGGTAAATAAAACACAAGGAAGAGTCCAAATATTCTTTTATGCATGTAAACTTCCCTAAGTACAAAATCTCACATTCTCAAACACATCTCTTTTTTATCTGCTTATCAGTAGCGTATAAGAATAACAGCATTAGTATTTTAAGAAAAGTTGTAATAATAACAATCATAATCAAAATAATACAAATAATGGGTTTAAAATTATTGAAGAGAGAAAAGACTGGAAACTGAGAAGCTACATATGCTTTTTGCTTCTAGGCCCTTCCATTGCAGTTAGAATTCAAATTTTGAAATTGCTTCTGGTTTGGCCATGAACATTGCAGCGACCACACACTGCATCACGTCTACAAAACTGGAGACTAAGTAGTTCCACCATGGCTGAAATTCTGTTTTTCTAGAATCTGTTAGTTTATCCAAGCTAACAGTTTTTGAATTTGATACAAGTATCAAAATAGGAAGGAAGTTATGTGCAGATTTTAGCTTTCCTCCTCCTTCAAATAGGGAAAGGGTAGAGTGGAAACTGAGAGCAATCCTATCATCACAGACATGCATGACTGGGATGCTTATTTGGAGGAAAGTCCCTATTTTTTGAAATGTGTTTAGCAAAATGTCCCTGGCTTAGGAACGTTTAGGCAATTTAACCTGGAATTGATGAACTTAAGGGACTCTGAAACATATCACTTATGCTGGAGTATCAAATGAAGATATTTCATCAAATACATGTTTCCTGATGTGTGAGTCATTCTATGTATGAAATTAAAGGCCTCATTTATTATTCTTCACTGTGAGGAATGATGACCTACCAAACCATGTTTGTTATCACTGAACTCTTGTTTTACCTGTGACACTCAAAAGTTTGCTTCTCAACAGGGAAGGTGGCCTTCAACAGGGGGCCTTCTCAACAAGATCTCACTCCATAATTCCCCCCCACATTTCCCATCCAACCAAGATCATGGGAAGGGATTATATCATAGCTATCTGCTCCATGATATATAATTATATAACAAATTAGCTGTTAGTTCAGTCATTTAGAGCATGTGCATGCCAGTTTTTATTACTCTACTTAAAGATAGAATTGCTTCTTTCATAATCATTTTGAAATGATAAATCAAAGATATACCCATAATTATGTAACTGGCTGTTTGCATTTAGCACAGTGTTTTCAAGATCCTTCCATGTCATAGCTTGAATCAGCACATAATTCCTTTTTATTGTTAAATAATATCCCATAGTATTTATATGTAAACTCATATTTTCTTTGTTCTTATATTTTTTTTCTTTCATGAGAGACAGAAATAAGGAGAGAAAGAGGAGGGGCCCTTCTCAATAGGGTCTCACTCCATAATTCCCCTCCACATTTCCCATCCAACCAAGATCAGGGGAGAGCTCTTCTTATATATAAAGTTGACCAGGAAACTGAACTCATGGACTTCCACATGGATCCAGCATTGCTGAGCATCTCCTTCTCACTATGCCACTGAGCCAGACCATATAACATATTTGAACTGATTTTCTAATTGGTGAAGAGGTAGATGGTTTCCACCTTTGATTAATATGAGTAATGCCTCTATGAACATTTATGTTCAATTTTTTATATGAACACATGCTTTCAATCCACTTCAGTTTTATTTTAGGATTGAATTGCTGGGTTATAACTATTATGTGGTCAGAAAAGTCATGACTTTTTTTTTCTATGTTTTTCTATGCAAAAATACAGCATAAATTTTCTGACAACCCACTATATTTAGCAATTGTTTAGTCATTTATGTATTTTCTTTCTCATTCTCTCTTTCTCTCTCTCTCTTGTTGCCAGAGAGTACATGCATTATCCAGAGAGAGAGAAAAAAATAAATCATCCCCTCATCCTCAGCAGGATGTGACCATAACAGTATTCTTTTTCTTCCATTTCTCTATCCCATGAGGACATTAGGCATACACCCAACGTAATTTTCAAGCTGCTGGATCTGAACCAGGTCATATGAGATCCACCTCCTTACATACAGTGCTATGGGTCCAGCACCAACTTAAATGTTTTCCAAAGTGATGGCAGCATTTCGTATTCCAGCAGTGGATGAGGGCTCCCATCTTTCCACATGCTGGCTAGCACTTGTTATTGCTTGTCTTTTTTATTATAACCATCCTGGTGGGTGTAAAATGGTATTTTATTGTGGTTTTAATTAGCAGTTTCCTAATTAGTAGTTATTTTGGGCATCTTTTTAATATATTTCTTTGCCATTTTACATCTTCATTAAAGAAGAAGTATTTATTCAAATCCTTTGCTAATTTTTTAAGATGGTTATTTGTCTTTTCATTACTGAGTTAGAAGGGTTTTCTCATGTATCTTGGATAAAAGTCCCTTACAAGATATACGATTTGCAAATGTTTCTCCCCTGCTGTCTGTTCAAAAAGCATTGTTTGAGTTGATATTATTCTGAAAGTTTATGTGGAGATAATTGTGAGCTAACACAAATATTTTTATATGATTCTGTCTTCAAAGAATTTCTTCTCTCGCTGGTATTTTGAAATATTTTGTAGGAAGTGCTTATTTTATTTTTTTTTTGCACCAATTTCATTATCTTTTGATAGTCAACTGCAGTTTTTGTTTCGAATAAACTAGCCCATGCATTTTCTTATATTTTATTATGTACACATGGCAATCATAATGCCTAAGTCACCATATCATTTTTTTTTTCCTTTGGAGAGGTTTTTGCTATAGGACGCGTGTGCTCGCCAGACAGACAGAGAGAGACAGAAAGAGAGAAATCACGCCCCCAGGGGGGATGGCCACACCACGATCCCTTCTCCTCCATTCTCCTTTCTGGATCTTGGGCATGCATGCACATGCACCTGGCATGAGTTTTAAGCCACCGGTTCTGGGACGCGAACCGCAGATTATGTGGGAGTCCAGGGATATAGCCATTACGCTAACTGCTGGTCCCACCATATCAATTTTAATACTGTTATTTTATATTCCTCCTGTTCAGAACGTCTTTGAACTTAGACCAAGAATTCTTTTTTTTTTTAAGTAATTTTAATATTGTCTATTTCAGCTTTGCTATAGGACACGTGCACTCACCAGAGACAGAGAGAGTGAGAGGGAAAGTGAGAAAGCATGCTACCAGGTATGGGACTTGAACCACTGTTAACCATGTGGAAATCCAGAGCCTTAACCAAAATGCAATCTGCTGGCAACGAAATCTTAAAATAAAAATTTTGTTTTGGGTTAGTCAGTGATGTGGTAGTGGAGGCAGCTGGATCCCACAGAGCCGACTATGTGACTGGAGTCTGGACCCAGCTACTTGAGGACTTGCCAGACATGTGTGCATAGTCCTCAAAATTGCAAGAGATTTTCCTTGCAAGAGGAATTGCAAGAGAAGGAATTGTATCATAGCCATCTGCCTTGGGGGCTGCTTTTTCTCTCCCTATCTCTCTGGTGACAACAAATGCCCTATGAAAAATGAAAACAAACATTTTGATACATATGGTTTTCTTTCTTCTCTTGAGGAGTATGTAGGAAAAAGTTCTTAAACAAATATATATTTCTCTAACACAAAATTTTTGAGGTAGCAAAAGGCTCTCTGGCTCTAGAAGATTTTTGTTTTGTAAGTCTTTTCAGCAAACACAGTAATTGATGTGTTGGTCTCAGTGTCAATATGCAACTGATGTTGATTTGAGGTCTTTTTAAAGTGATGAAATAAGTGCATAATAAAATGAAGCAAAGCATGGTTCTCCCATGGGTCCTCTGCTTCCTTAAAACTTAACCGCTTTCAATTAGTGAGTGTCCTTAAAGGTAAATGATAAGTGCATGTCAACAAGACATTAGGGTTATGTAGGCATGATGAGATAACTGGAGTGGAGTGGCTGTTCTTGGACAAAGTTTAGGGAGTGGGTTAGGTAGAAAGGAGTCAAGGAAAAGAAAGATGAGTGATTCTCAAGCTGTAGCCACAGTGTAAAAAATGATATTACACTAAAAAGAATAAGAGAGGATGAGTGTTGACTAGCCCTGTTCTTAAAGACTGATAGCATCTTGTTTGCCCTCCATTTCTCTTGGCCATGCTGTAAATCAAAGCAGTTTCCTCTCAGATTCAGCTGACCATTATTAAGACTGATTGATCCTGGAAGCTCAAAACATACGTGTTCTTACTTCAGGTACATTCTGTGTGAATTCCACTGATAAGTTCTGGCTTGCTTCAGGTTGGAGATAGCTTTGGAATGGTAGCAAAAGATAGAGTATGAATTGTAGCAGAGCCTGCAATGAGTTTACCCCATCATAAACCCCTACATCGTGCTTTGTTAGAATGAGCTTGCTCTCATGTTGGGTCCTACCAGTACCACACTTGAACAAATACTTGACTTCTATGCTCATGAATAATAAAGTAAATGAAGATACCAAAATTGTAAACATAGTACTATAATTATTATAAAATCCTTTTTCTATAAAAGATAAAGTTAGCATATGGTTCATATAGAGATATTAAGATAAGTGTGATATGCTGGTACAATGGCAAATGTCCCAAAATCCCATGGGCTGGAGGCCTTTAGGAAGGGGATCATGGCATAGTTGGGACTCATCTCTCTCTCACTCACTCACTCTCTCATTCTCATGTGCATGCACATTTGCTATACTATGAATAAGAAAAATGTTATTTTAATTTTAAAATATTATGTGATTAAAAACTAACTATAAATTCAAAATGACTTGGCAGTAAATTGAGTTATTCTATATTACTCTTTTTAAGGACTGGAGAGTTTTCTGTTGTCTGCCTAAAGTCCCACAATGTGAATTGTCCTATGACTTCGAAGATTAAATAGGAGGTGGCTAGGTATTGGACCAGAATCAAGGAGAGCAGGATAGATCTTCATGCTATTTATATAGCTCAGTTTATCAGGATAAAGAAATTCCTATTTCTCTGTTGTTTTGAGGAATTTACTTTAAAAATGTTCTGAGTAAGCTATTATTTGAGATACTGAAATCAAATAGATATTACTATAATGAAACAGAGTTTATGTACTCACATCAGAAAATATTCTATAGTAAATTCAAAAAAATTCTGAAGCTGCAGTTAAATATTAAAGGAACTTTGTATTCCCTTACATTTATACTATTGTAATCATATATTAAATGATGATGTAAAAATATATCTTATATAGACTACAGTTAATAATAAAATTCAAGAGTCATCTCTAATTACAAACTAATTTGCTTCAAAAAGGAAGAATGGGTCCAGGCGGTGGTTTGTTGATAAGGCTACTGGGCCTACAAGGGAAGGTTCTTGTGTGGGACACCAGGGATCTCCATGAGTATGTGCATGACTATAATCCAGGCTGGCTGAGACCGGGGTTGGATTGTGGTGTGGAGACTCTGTTGGAGAGCTCTCTGTCTCTCTTTCTCTTGTTCTGTCACTTTTTCTCATGGAAGAAGTAAATAAATAAACATAAAGAGGGAGAAATGAAGATTATCTTCAATTATATATAGTAATCTTTATTGATGCTTCTAAGTGACCTCAGGTATGATCAACTAGAAAACTTTATTAAATGTTTATAAGCAAATAAAAAGAGGTATATTGCCTTCTTCTCCAACACAAAATGTGTACATGTATATAAATTATTCTAAGTCCTATTTATTGCTATTGCTAGTGATATATCTAAATAATCTGTTATTATTACTCTTTTTCACCATCTTTTCTTTTTCATCTTTTTTTTTTTTAAGAGAGAATTTTTCATGCACTTGCTGGAGAGACAGAGATAGACTAAGAGATAGAAAGTGAGAAATCACCCCTTGGACTTATGGCTACACCACAGTCCCTTCTCCATTTTCCTCTTAGGATTTTTGTTATGGATGCACATGTGCCCAGAGTGAGTTTTAAGCCACTGGGTTCAGGACTCAAACCATAGTTGATTACGTGGGAGTTCAGCGATGTAACCATTATGCCATCCACTGGTCCCCTCGTTCACCTTCTAGAAAGCATAAAATATGTCAGTAAACTACTACTGGCTTAAATTATCTGGGTTATTTTTAAAATTGAAGAGTCACATATACGATTACATTAAAGGATTTGATAAATACACCTAAAAATCTGATTTGACTGTTTTGCTTCACAGTAAATAGCTAAAAAAGTAAAATGAATATGTCTTTAATAAACAAAATAATTTATGAGCATTTTACTTTATTAGGACATTAATCTCAGCTAGAGATTATCATATCAGTTTCTAACCTGGTTATAGCCTCTCAGTCTACACATATTTCAACTAAATAACCATTGAATAGCTCATAGTTCTTCACCTATTCACCCTACTTGTTTTTATTCTGGTGTGCCTTCCATTAGTGACTGATACCGTCATTTATCTAATTCTTCAGTCTAAGAACTTGAGAATCATCCTTCAGTCTCCCTGTGTTTCATCCCATGTAAGGCTGATATATGATATCACTCAGTCCTTATAATTTTTTATTCTGGGGAATTCTAATTTGTTCCTTCTCCACTGACATATTTGAATCAGAATTACCCTTGCCATATTTTAGATGACTACAATGAAGCAGACACAATGATATCCATACCTCTTTCCTACAACCAATCTATAGTCCAAGTTAGTTGTTCAAGGTGCTAATCTGATACCTTCACCTGTCTAATTCTTTCAATGGGTTTTGTTTTGTTAGGATGTTGTATAAATCTTTAATCTGTCTTTAAAGGACCATTGTATTCTTCCCCTGGCCTTTCTTGCATGTCTCATTTGCAAGTACTTCTTTCAGTTCCTCCAGAATGTCATGACACTGTTTCCACTAGATTGTGTGTTCACCCTTCCCAGAATACTCTTCTTCACTTAGTTAAATCTCTCAGCTTCAAATGTCACTTAAAAAAAAAAAAAAATGTTCATCAGCGTCCACAACACTATGAACATGTCCCCTCATGGCACTTACTGAAATTCTAGTTTTATCCTTGACTGTGAAGTTTCTTCTGCACTCTCTAGAAAAAGGTACAGAGAACTTGTATATTATGTTCACCGTATCTCCCAGTATCTGTGATAAGACCTGGCCCATGCTAGGGCCCAGATGCTTTTTGAATGAATGTGTGAATGAATGAATAAATGTGGGCATTTGAGCCCATATTAAAATGTGTATATTTTAATAGATTTATATCAATATTAGTGTACTTTATATGGTTTCTTAACATATCAACAGTCAACCTATTCCAAAGTCTGCAGGTTTATCATTTAGCATAAATAATTAGCATAACTAATATATGATTCATTTTTTTTTTTTACAATATTTCTTTAAAAATTTCAAGGAATTGCATTTCTCTCAGTTAAAATTGGAGTTATACACAGTATCTGGGGGATACTTGAATAAATTTCTCCAACAAATCAAGACAGCTTTAGTTATATTTTCCCATTTCTTTCTTTATTTTCATCAGTACCATTATAAAGACACTCCAGAACATTCAGAATTACTGATTTCTTTGTCAAAAATCTATTTAGACAAAAAAATGCACTGAAATATTAAGAACTAATAAGAACTTATTTTCACTTTCTTTATTATGCAAATGAGATATCAAAAATTTAAATCATAATCTAGTCTTTGACAGATAGGAAGAAGTAAATTAGATTATGTCATAGCCGTTGAAGTATTTTTATTGCTCAGATTCTCCTTCTGTTCTTCATTGGCACCAAATAAAGCATACAGAGGGAACACAATTGAGAAATCAATTCTTCAGTGTTGGATAATTAGTTCCATTATTCTCAAATTTAAATATTAAATTTTAATACATCCATTATAAAACTACAGAATTATAAGGTGACTAAGAAAATTGATGCTTATAAGTACACTGCCAAATTGAAAGTTGCAATTAAAATTTTGTGAAATAATTCAAGACACTCAAATGCTTTGATTTTGAAGATTTTAGTTATTTTTCATGTATTTTAGAACCTTACAAATAATTTCTCAAAAAAATAATTTTTCCATAGTTACTTTGAAAATTTTCTTCATATATGTCTTACTTCATGAAAGTAAATTTCTAAATTATTTTGCAATGAGTTACTATAGAAAGAATAATCACAAAGCATAATTCAAATGAAAAATAAATATTTTCATAGAGATATCAGAAGTAATTTTTTTATAATCTAAACAAGCTTTCACTCTTTTATTATATGCCTTTGCTTTCAAGTGAAATATTTTAAAACATCTTTTTAGTATATTTTCATTTTCTTCAGTTCCTTTCCCTTTTTATGCATCTTCAACTTTTGAGATGAATATTAAGTTGGACTTCGTTGTCATATATTCTGAACTCATACGAGGCCTCTTTCTTTAACTAGCTGAACAATCCTATGTATTATGTTCGAACTCTCTACTCTCCATTGTTTTAATTCATGAAATGGGGAAAATAGTTTATGTAGCATTATGCCTTATTTTAGGACTACATAAATTAATAAAAGTGACAGTGTTTAGTACATAATGAACAGTGTCTAGTACATAACGGTTCAATTCTTTACATTTATTAATGATTTATTCTATTACATTACTGATAAATGGAACATAATAAGTAAATTAGGGGTACAGTTTATATCTTGCAAACATCTTTTTAACTAGGTTAGGCTGTTGATCAACATGGGATACTCCTTCTTCATTAGGCATTAAAATAATGAATAAAGACACCAGTAGGTGGCATGATGGTTAAGTCCCTCGTCTCCACATTGTTGACCATGGTCTAAGTCCCAAACCTGGATACTTCAAAATCACTGAAGTTGTGTGTGCATATATGTCCAAAACCCTGAGAGGAGAGTGGAGGAGAAGGAATTACAGCATGAGTGCCTCCTGCTGGGAGGATGGTGATTTCTTACTTTTCTTCTCTTTGTCTCTGTCTGATGAGTGCATGTACCTTATGGCAAAAGCCTAAATAATAATAATATAATAATAATATATAATGATAATGATAACAAATGCATAAATTACTATGGTGAGTTACAGTCTTAAAAAATTAGAATGACCATGGATTTAATATAAAAATAAATTTAACTTTTTAATTTTTAATATTATTTTTGTGAAACCTCAACATTTATTTTACAATGAATAAGATTTTTATTTTACAATGAATAAGATTAAGGCAGGGTTCAGCAATAAATAGGAAAAGCATAAGGAAGTGATTCACAGTGCTTTCTCTGGAGTTGAGTGACTTTAACATTACATTTCCATAATTCACTGGTTGTATGATTTTTAGCCTCAGTTATTTTACTTGTAAAATCTGAATAAGCAGAGTTACCTCTGAGTCACACATTACTGTTAAGAAAGTGTATTCCTGGTCAGGCTCCATAATGTACTGCTCAAGAGCGGATCCCACTTGGCAACCATGGTTAGAATCTCTGACCAAGGTAGCCTGAAATGCGTGCCCAAGTACTGACAGACCAGAGGGCTGGAGGAAGGGGATTGTGGTATGACAGACCCTGGGGAGGATGTTTATTTCTCCCTACATCTCTCTCACTCACTCTCATGTGCACATTCATGTATTCTGTAACATATAAAACAATTATTAGAAAAATGTCCTCAATGTTCAGCCAGTGGTGTGGTGGTTAAGGCAGATGGATCCCAAATAGCCAACTGGTCATTTTGAATCTCAAACTATGTGACTTGAAAAAACATGCCATGGGAACAGCGGTGGTGTTGGAATCCTGCATGGCTGCGAGCCCTGAATTTGGCACCTTGAAACATGCCAGACACATGTGCACACCCAAAATCCTGAAAGGAGACAGAAAAAAAGAGATTGTTGCATAGCCATCCCCTTCGAGGTAGGGTGTGATTTCTCACTTTCTGTCTCTGTCTCTCTGGCGAGCACATGCACTCTAGAGCAAAAATATCTCTCAAAGAAAAGAAAAGAAAAGAAAAAGAGAAGGGAAGGGAAGGGAAGGGAAAAGAAGGCAAGGGAAAGCAAAGGAAGAGAAGAGAAGAGAAAAGAAAAGAAGAGAAAAGAAAAGAAAAATATGAAAAATTGCCAGGCATATGTACATGGATATGCAAAATCCCGAGAGGAGAAGAAAGGAGAAAGAATTATGGCATGGTCATCGCCCCTTGGGAGTGCTTTCTTAATTTCTCTCTCTTTCTCCCCTCTGCCTGGCAAGTACACATGCCCTGTAAAAGAAAAAGTGTGGGTTCTAATAACAAGTTCAAAATAAATGCTCAGCGTTACTACAACTTTTGCTGTGTAAATGATAAAACCCGGGGAACCAGCAGTTAGTGTAATGGCTATGTCGCTGGATTCCCACGTAGTCGACCGCGGTTCGTGTCCCGGACCCAGTGGCTTAGAACTCACGCCAGGCGCGTGTGCGTGCGTGCCCAAGATCTCGAGAGGAGAATGGAGGAGAAGGGATTGCAGTGTGACCATCCCCCCTGGGGGGGTGATTCCTCGCTTTCTGTCTCTATGTCTCTCTCTGTCTGTCTGGCGAGTGCACGTGCCCTATAGTGAAAACCTCTCAAAAAAAAATAAATAATAAATAAATAAAAAAAGTAATAACAAAATGGGCATCACCAGATGAAACCACCAAAACATAATGATTTAGATTTCTTGGTTGAAATATCTTCCACATTCTTGAATTCTTATGTTTAAGGTAAACAGCTTAAGCAAACATGATAGAATAATTAAGAATAGATGTATCTGATTTGTTTATTTACTTAAGTATTTATAAAATTTCTACTTTGCTTGACTGTATAACTTCACACCCTGTGGATATGTGAAAGAATTATTATTTATTATGATATACCATTTTCTAATTTAGTAGGTAATTTAATATATTTGCATTTTGAAGGAAAGATACTAAGCAGACCTATTGGTGTGATGAAATCCATTAAATGAATTTGAATTATCTGTCATATATTTGAAAATAAATAAATTAGCAGAATTACTTGGTGAATGGTTCGATAAATTAATCAAGGAACATTAAAGGACTTAATAACAATCAGATTTTAAATTCTGTAAACAAGGACAAGAGTTGATTGAGTTTCATTTATATAAACATTGGAAGACATTTATATAGCATTCTTATACTTTGCAGGATATAATAGAAGTTGTGGAGAGATACTGATGAAATAGGAGTTAGGCCCACTTACAGGTAGATAAGCCCCTAAAGGAAGTTACTATGCTTTTCCTTTTAATGATATCTCTCTGTGTTTCCTCTATGGTCTGATTAATGTACAATATATATCCCTTTTACATGTGTCTAAAGAATTTATGACTCCTTACTAATAAAACAGGAGATAGGGATATTGAGTACACAGACAGGGTAAAGACCCAAGATGCTGTCATAGTGACTAAGTTTTCACAATCAAAAGTTGGCTGCATTGTATTCAAAGCAACCATAACTAGGGACAACAGTTCCTTTTTAATGACTATATTCTAACAAGAAGTACAGAACTGTATGGTCTGCTGACTCCACAAAGAATAAGGTAATAAATCAGTCAGACTATAGTGCATCTATTTTCTAAAGCCCACTTCCTTGTTAGAGAGTTAGTCTATTGCTCATACTGGTAGATAAAAACCCTTTTCCTGCTCTTTGGCAACCCATTTAGGCCCCTTCCATTCCAGTGAAAGCTTTTTCCCTTTCTCTAATAAACTCCACTTTACTTTCTTCTCTGTGTTTGTGTCTCTAATTCTTCATGGGCATAGGACAAGTGCTAAGCTATCAGCACTTCTTCGTCATTGATATTAACCTTCCATTTCTAGAATTGATTTCTCCTTATTAAGAAAAGTAAACTTAACATTGTGCTGATCATTGCACAAGAATGTCCTTAGAAAGCAAGGCATTACCATGGATGAAACACTAACACGTGCTGCCACTTATAACTACCATATTTGTTGCTACAGACGTGACTATTTAGGCCTGATTTTGAAACAGTCTTACAGAAAAAGTACCAATAAAAGGTTTTTTCTGGGTTTTCCTACTTCTTTAAGGGAATCAGCTATCAGAATAATGAGCAACAATTAAATCCAGACTAATAGGAAGAAATGATTTTCATAAAATATGACACCACTTGTCATAGCATTCCTGTAGAGTCAACATTATTACAAAATGGATGAAAAAACTGAAGTACAAAAAGGTTAATTGTCTCATAACACATGCAGTCAGTAGCTGAAGAGGAAGGAAGACCGTGATTACCCATCTCACTGTTTCTCATGACCGGTAAAATAAGAAAGGGAACTACAGAGTGCTTGCCCAATCTGACATATCTATTGCAAATAATTAGCACTAATTAGCACTATTCTTCTACTTTGCAAGAACTTAAGACATTTTGAAAACCCTCTCATTTAGAAAATTATTTAGTGTTTAGTATTATGTGAAAATACTGCCTTCAGGAAACTCAGAAAAAAAATATTCCTCTACAAATTACTCTTCCTTTTCTTGGTGTTGCCAAGATAATAGAATGGAATCGAAATACTCCTTTTCTAGTATTATTCACAGGTCCTTTATCGTTAAGTGCATAACTCTGGATAAAAGCCTGATTGGCATGGATGGCTCATGTTTCCAGCTTAAGGGAAGCCTTTTATCTACACAGAAACCCAAAAGGTAGTCCTAAGGGATAAATCTGTTTTAGAAAGGACCTGTCATGGTAATGAGGAGGGTCTAGATCAGCTTGCTTTACCCTCCTAAATGGAGAAAAACAGAAAAATATTAAACTAACCAGCTTTGCCTTGATTCACTTGCCACATGCTGGGGAAAAAAAAAAAAAAAAAAAAACAGAAAATACAAAAAGGAGAAAAATGTGAGGATGAATTGTACACTTACAACTAAACAGGGAGTTAGTGTTATTTTAATAGTGACATAGAATATTCTTTAATTTGCCCATGTTGCTTTATTGGGAATCCCTAAGGCCACCCTTGAATTTAATTAACTGTTTGAAATCACAGGACCCAAAAAACCTGTGGCCTGAGACCAGAAGATGGTGTGATGGTTATGCCACAAGACTCTCACATAGCTGACCATGGTTTGAGTCCCAGACCTGGCAGCTTGGACTCATGCCAGGTGAGTGTGCATGCATGCCCAAAATACTGAAAGGAGAATGGAGGAGAAGGGATAACAGTGTGGCCATTCCCCATGGGGAAGTGATTTCTAGCTTTCTTTCTCTGTCTCTGTCTCTGTCTCTCTGGTGAGCACACACATCTTATAGCAAAAATCTCCCCCAAAAAAGGAAAAAAAAAACAAAACTGTGACCATCATATTTGCAGTTTATCACAGTGAAATATGCAAGTTAAAGTTAGTAAAGCGAAGTAGTACATGGAGCAAAGGCCAGGAGAAACCAGGTCTCAGCTTCCAGGTTTCTTTTCTCCACGTATTCATACAGATATGCTCATTTTTCCCAGCAACTAAGTGTGACAAAAATGCATGTAGTGATACCAACCGAGCAAGCATCTGTGACTTTAACTGAACCTTGGTGATTCTGGGTCTGTGCACTTTTTTGAGGGGAGGAGGGTTAATAATCATTCATGCAGCACTACAACAACAACCTAACTGACCTCAGTTTTCTCAGAATCGTCACCCAAAGTGATGCAGATTCTGGCTAGGCAGTTAGGTAGAATAAGTATCAGAAAAACCAGTCAACCCACTTTAACCTAATGGAAGTCATTCTTCTCTGTCCTTTGTCCCTCTGGCTGAAACTAGCATTGTTACCCTAAGGCAAACAAAGAAACAACTGGGGTCAGAGACCGAAGGCAGGACAAGTCCTAGGTTTGAAACTGTAAATATCCAGGCCATAAAGGAAACTATAAGCTTGGCTACATAGAAAATTGTGCTTGAAAAGATAACCAAAGTTGAGAGGGCCACACTTAAGGGCAAAGGACAGTCATACCCCCTACCTACAAGATGTAAAACTAACCGATGTGGGCCATAATTAGGGCCAAAGGACACCCCTACCATGAGCCTAAATGATATAAGAATCCATGGCACTATTAACCACTACTTCATTGAAGAAGCCTTATAGAAACCCATGTGAGGTAGTAACAGGAGCCCTAACAATATATTGTGTCATCAGAAAAGTCATGACATTTTGGCACAGAAAAACATAAAAAACAAACAAACAAACAAACAAACAAACAAACAAAAACCACCATGAGTCTTCTGATGACCCAGTAGTTCGGATATAGGCCCAAACTGGGTATAGCCACAAAATGAAATCATTTGGGGATGAAAACACAACAGCTCAGCTGTCGCTGAACTGGTCACTCCTAGAGACAGCTTGCAGCAGGGACTTAATGATTAACCAAAAACAAAGAGCTTTTTTCCTGGTTGTACCACACTCCAGGAAGAAGGTAATGATCTTTTGTAGCCCACAGCTTTCAGGCAAAGAGAGTCTCCTAAGATTCATACCCACTCTCTTAAGACAGAGAAAGTAAAGCAGGGCTCCCAAAGAGAGAGCAGGTCCCGAGGGGGTTGCCAAAGAGGAACTAGGGTGGAGGATTTTTAACTATAGGTCTGAAGGCGTTGTCTCTGTGCTTGTTCTCTTGTGCATTGGAACCCCTGTGGTGGGAAGATGCAAGCTAGATGGGTCTGGTTACTTGTCTTAATTTTGGGGTGGGTACACAGGTTAGGAGACTCTCTTTGCCTGAAAGTTTTGGGCTACAAAAGACCATTAACCTTCTTCCTGGAATGTGATGCACATCTACCTATGTCCACATCTCTAGTTCCTCATAAGCTGCGATCAAGAACCCATTTCCCACTGCTAGTGCTGGGCCTCATTATCCCTGCATCCCCGTGTTACCTGTGTCTAAAGTCAACACTAATATTTATGACAGAACACATTATTAGCATTAGGTACCTCAATGAACCAATACTACTTGTCCCGTAGGGTTAGGCATACAAACCTTTTTTTTTTTTTTCTTTTTAAATAGAACACGTGTGCTCACCAGAAAGACAGAGAGAGAAGACAGAGAGAGACAGAGAGAGAAAGAAATCACCCCCCAGGGGAGATTCCATGCTGCAATCCCTTCTCCTCTCAGAACTTGGGCATGCACGTACGTGTGCCCGGCATGAGTTTAAGCCACTGGGTCCAGGACTCAAATCACGGTTGATTATGTGGGAGTCCACAGTCGTAGCCACTACATCAACTGCTGGTCCCACAAAACATTCTTATCAGGTAGAATATTTCCCATGGCTGAGCTCATCTCAGAAGCTAGCCATGACCCAATCCTGGTCTTAAAAAGAGGCTTTACTTTAGAACATGGGCGGGGTGTGGCGGGGTGGTTGAGTAGCCCAGTCCTGCTGTGTTAATACTTTGATACTTCCTGCAGAGAGAACTACACACAGTGAAAAATCGAAATCTGTATTAATATCTGTTTTATTGCTCTAATTTGGAAGACATCTTTCAGACTTTAAAGACTATGAATACATCTTCTTTCTATATGGGTCTAGAGAGAGAGAAAGGTAGGAAAAGAAAGAAAGGGAGGGGA